>NC_060123.1:309616852-309922307 GCF_021461395.2 Schistocerca americana
TTACAACATAAGGAAACTGCAAGAGTTTGGCAGTGTTGTGGAGAGTTTCCAAACTACATACTACAGTCATAGAAATTGAAGATTGGTCAGCCCTTCCCACATTGTAGGTATGAATTTATTCGCACCACTTCATCCACTATATGTGAGACCTGTTTTCTTTGTACCCTCCTCCAATGGTCCCATTGATTAGTACCAGCTATTATTCTTGCCTCGTTTAGGTGCATAACATTTTGTTAGAGCCTACGTTACCAGTAGAGCTAGCAATGTGCTATGCGAATAATGTCCAAACTCGGTTACTATTTGTATGTGTATTCACCATGGTGCCTCTAATTATGCCTTTCAACATTAAGTTTGGTAACCGCATGCTGTTTAGTATGTATCTCAATGCATTAACATTACTATTGTTATTATTATTCTATCAATGGGATTGTGGAAACATCATGTCTATTACCGTGTAATTCGAAACCGAGCGTTTCACAATTAGCGGTATTGGGATGAATCACACAGAACAACATCTGTCAGAGGGGTAAGGCGCGTTAGGTGGAACAGTGTGCAGGACTGATGCCGTGTTTATACTGTATGCGCTGTCCACCAGACAGGGAATAGTTGCAGGTGGAGTAAAGCGCCTGTGACAGACTCCAATGTACATGCGCACACGTACCGAGTGTGGCAGATGTATGGCATACAAAAACGATGAATATGTGGATATACTTCTGGTCCTTGGTGCATCTGACAACTGGGCTGGTGTTGCCACTCATGAATATGCTGCTAGACATCCTCATCGAGGCCATCTGGATTAAAATGTGTTTCGTCGTCTGGAGCTGCGCCTTAGGGTGTCAGGTTCTCTCCTTCCACCACTGCATGACAGGGTCTCCGCAGATTCGCCGTACTCCAGCTAATTAGGAAGCTATTCTGGAGATCATACATCAAGAACCTCAGCAAAGTACAAGTAGCGTAGCACGCCAGCTGCATGTCTCACGACGTACGGTCGTTAACATGCTGCACACGCATGGGCTGCACCCGTATCATTATGCTTTCATACAACACCTGCATCCCGCAGATCGCCATCAGAGGATGGAATTCTGTAAATGATTCCAACAACAACGGGGAGCCAAAAATGACTTCTTGATCACTGTAATATGGTCGGATGGAGTAGCATTCCCTCGTGAGGGTGTGTTCAATAAGCACAGTGCCCAGCATTGGCGTGAGGTTAACACACACATCACCCGCGTCCTTGGATATCAAGTTCGCTTTGGTATCAATATCTGGGCTGGAATATGGGGCGACAGGTGTTTGGGTCCCTACATGTTGCCTGACTGGTTGGCGGCACAAAGGTATCATGCATTCCTCTTAAACTATCTGCCTGATGCTCTGGAAGATGTTCCACTACATGTTTGGCAGAGGATATGGTTCCAACATGATGGTGCACCTCCACACTCTGCAATTAATGTGCAACAGTATGTGGACAGAACATTTCCAGGGAAATGGTTCAGAAGTGGAGGTCCAGCTGTATCGCCACAGCGTTCACCTGACCTAAATGCCCCCTCTTCCTGTGGGGGCACCTGAGGGAGCACATGTATTGTACTCTGCCGATGAATGTGGAGGAATTAGTAGCGCGTGTTCATGCTGCTCTTGTTACTGTGGACACAGCTTTGCTGCAAGGGGTCCAGAGCTGTATGATCCAGCGGCTTGCGCAACATTTGTACATGCAGGGAGGTCGCTTTGAGCGTCTGCTGTTCTGAGGACAACGTATTCTGTTGTGAAGGTCAAGTAGACGTTGTGTTATTGTACTGGGCTATCATCTTTATCATTTCGAAATTGATATTGTTTTTGTAGTTATTCTGTCCTATGACAGGTCATTTGTTTCAACTGTCTATTTATTTGTCTAACCACGTATTTGTTATGTTCAACGTTATCAGAGTAAATTGTGGTTACATGTGACCTAAGAAAGGTGTATATTGCAGTATGAAATGTCAGAATGAAATTAACGAATAAAAAAAATGCGATCCAACACAGGATCGAACCCTCGACCTCCTGCACGCTAAGCCAAAACTCTATGCACTGCATCAACTGTACAGCACTACAAACATGAGTTGACAGAGGTAGTTACCATACATGTTGTTACAGTGTTGCCAGATTGCCACTCTTTAATGTCCTTTTTCTGCCGGATTCACTAGCCAGGCGAAATTTAGTAAGAGACATTTTTTTATCCCTGGCATGTGAGGAGTCGCGCTACGAAGCCCGAGTGCGCGAATTTCGCTTCACCCTGTATAGTGCGCGGTAGATCCACACTTGAACGCTAACACAGGTATGATATATTGTGGATCTGCATCCGAACATCGCTCCGTACATTGTGCATGGTGGATCCACCTTCAAAACCTATCCTGGACGTGGCACATTGAGGATCCGCGTCCCGACTTCGCTCTCGATATAACGCACGGAAGATCCACACTAGAACACTAATTCAGATCTACTGTGGGTCCTGGGAGCCGTACACGACACATGCACATACACAGACATACAGAAAACAGAGCAGACACTCTGAAAATGTGGAAAATGTGGGGTGGAGGCGACTGGATACAATCCAGTACAGTGCTATACTGTGCCTCCCGATCAATGCATTTGCGCTAGATGTTGGCAGCTGTACTACATTTACAAACAATTTTAGAACACGGAACGGGAGGTTATGTCATGATCGCATGGGTAGAACTGACACAAAAAAATCGATAGAATTGCGGAAAATAGGTATAAATTGAGGGAATATACACCGAAATGCATTGAAATTTAGGAAGTACTTGTGTGTCTTCTAGTTGGCACAGAACAGTTTGTACATGGGAACAAGTATCCGACAGCAAGAGGAATCCGAGAAAACGTCGACGTGGAAGTGAAGGGAATCAGGGAAACAGTTACTTTTTTCCCATTGAGGCAGCATTCTACTGTATGTCTATTGAGGTAACAGTGATACACGCGAGTTGGCTACTGTATTTAACGCTTTTTAAGAAGACAGAGAGCCATCTGACTCTAAACGTACTTGCATCTGCATTAAAGGATCGGCATAGAGTGGATGGAGTGGTCGGTTGAGATGGAGTTGTAAAGAGGTACGATGCATTCTAGAGAGAGAGAGGAAGAAGTTGCTGCAAGTCATTTGACCATTTTTTTCCTGTTCTGTCAGCATACATCAGTTGTGTAACATAACACGCGTTCGACTCGTGTATAACTGCGTGTTCTGTGTGGGTCTTAGAGCAGTGTCTACTTGCGGTCGTTAACTGTACACTTCTCGGTCTTCAGAAGATTTCCATCTCATGTGTGATGAAACGTGACACATTCCTCTAATCAAACGAATATTTATCCGATGTACTCCATTCCCCTGTCGTATCTTGGGTGTAAAATAGATACTTCAGTTTCATAACTAAGTTTGCCATAGTTGTTTGTGAGACACAGCAATCCCCGTTTATACATCTACTTGACAGATGTGCTGTTTACAGAGTTAGTGGCGGCATGACTTGTAATTTCACATGTCGGACGCTGCTGCTATGCGTTTATCTGTTTCCTTTTAATAGGTATTCCACGTTACTAATGATAATTTTACATAGGACTGATGTGGGCATAGTTTAATTTCTGAACCGTGATCGGATGTGAACAGTGGACGCTATACATCTCTGGAAAGCTATGTTGTGCATGTATGACAGAGAGCCACTGTTTTAAGGAGGTAGTTTTCTCGTTTTACAGTTTGTCACCATAGTTTATCGTAGAGAGACCTGCAAGAAGGATGTATGTCATGCAATGGAAATATATTTCTTACATTCGAATATTAACATCGCTGTATTCCACATGACTCATAGATCAGAAACTCAACCGACCTAACATTATAGCCTGTTATAAGTGCAGAACCGTGTAGCCTTAGGATTGCAATGTGTTTATGCTCTCTGTTATCAATACCCTCCTGGCACTGATCCCCGACACTAGAACAATACTTTAAAACTGATAGTGCAGTTGATTTACATAAAATACTTTGAGCTCCGTACGTCTGGAGCTCCATCGTGCATACAAATCACCCATTTCTTGTTCTTCTTAACTGTCTGCCACTACATCACAACACTTTCAAATCTGTTACTGTACATCAACAAGGAGTGCTAACCTCCTCGACATGGGCACATCTGAAGAAATCTTGTGCACTTAGATGGGCGAGGACCCGGCAAGCTCTATTCATTCACAAGACGTGGAATGTAGTGGTCTACTTCAGGTCGGCTGCAGATTAAATATGTAACAGTGCAGCAGGGTGGGTTGGTCAAAGACAGTGCGAGGGGGGATTCCAATCGCTAATTTTATCCTAAGAATGTGAGAATGCTCTGTGACTCCCATCTACATAGAGATAGATCATAAATTAAGTACTATGCTCGAGGTGCTAGAAATATGTACAGCACTGTATGTATACTTTGATAATGTATATGTTCGAGAATTAACGATGAATGGATGTACTGCACAGTCATCTATCTACATTCGCAATGATACTCGCAAATTAGAGAAAGGGCGGTTTAGTTATGATACTGAAATTGAGAAACATGCTGTCACATCATCGCTTTTTGTTGAAATTACAGTAAAATTGATAAAATTGTTCACAGTATCAACTGTGATGATTATTATATCAGTATATCGATGGTGTCTTTTCCAGCCCATCCGTCCACTGGCTCGCTGTTGGTTACCACATAATGACTGACTGACATCACTTGTTTGAGTTGGAGAAAGAGTTTTGGTGGAGGGTCAACACCTTCTGGGGATGGATAGCAACGAAACAGTGATAGCGTCCATGACTGCAGTATTGAGGAATCAGTCGAAACAGTACGTAGAGCCATCAGCTATTCCTTCACTGTGACAGAGAAGTTTAAATGTACAGGTTGTCAATCATCTTCGGACAGAAGTTTGGAAACTCTCCACAACGCTGCCAAACTCTTGCAGTTTCCTTCTGTTGTAACTGCCTTTTATTTAAAATCATCCAGTGTGTGTGGTGTGTTATGGTAGCAGCAGTAATAACATGACTTATACCGAGCAACTTCTAGTATTCTGTGAACAGCAATGGATCAGAACACGTTAATGTCAGTTCGCGTATAATGACTTTTCTGGAGACTACAAATCTACGCTGTAGGAGTCAGCATGGGTTTCGAAAAAGACGATCGTGTGAAACCCAGCTTGCTCTATTCGACCACGAGACTCAGGGGGGCATAGGCACGGGTTCCCAGGTAGATGCCGTGTGTCTTGACTTCCGCAAGGCGTTTGACACAGTTCCCCACAGTCGTTTAATGAACAAAGTAAGAGCATATGGACTGTCAGACCAATTGTGTGATTGGATTGAAGAGTTCCTAGATAACAGAACGCAGCATGTCATTCTCAATGCAGAGAAGTCTTCCGAAGTAAGAGTGGTTTCAGGTGTGCCGCAGGGGAGTGTCGTAGGACCTTTGCTATTCACAATATACATAAATGACCTAGTGCATAACACCGGAAGTTCACTGATGCTTTTTGCGGATGATGCTGTAGTGTATAGAGGGGTTGTAACAATGGAAAATTGTACTGAAATGCAGGAGGATCTGCAACGAATTGACGCATGGTGCAGGGAATGGCAATTGAATCTCAATGTAGACAAGTGTAATGTGCTGCGAATACATAGAAAGAAAGATCCTTTATCATTTAGCTACAATATAGCAGGTCAGCAACTGGAAGCAGTTCATTCCATAAATTATCTGGGAGTAGGCATTAGGAGTGATTTAAAATGGAATGATCACATAAAGTTGATCGTCGGTAAAGCAGATGCCAGATTGAGATTCATTGGAAGAATCCTAAGGAAATGCAATCCGAAAAAAAAGGAAGTAGGTTACAGTACACTTGTTCTCCCACTGCTTGAATACTGCCCACCGGTGTCGGATCCGTACCAGATAGAGTTGATAGAAGAGATAGAGAAGATCCAACGGTGAGCAGCGCGCTCCGTTACAGGAGCATTTAGTAATCGCGAAAGCGTTACGGAGATGATAGATAAACTCCAGTGGAAGACTCTGCAAGAGAGACGCTCAGTAGCTCGGTACGGGCTTTTGTTGAAGTTTCGAGAACATACCTTCACCGAGGAGTCAAGCAGTATATTGCTCCCTCCTACGTATATCTCGCGAAGAAACCATGAGGATAAAATCAGAGAGGTTAGAGCCCACACAGAGGCATACCGACAATCTTTCTTTCCACGAACAGTACGAGACTGGAATAGAAGGGAGAACCGATAGAGGTACTCAAAGTACCCTCCGCCACACACCGTCAGGTGGTTTGCGGAGTATGGCTGTAGATGTAGATGTAGACACACCACAATGCAGGAGCGAAATCCTCATCCTTCTCCAAGTTCCCATACTGTCTTTTATACTACTTCGTGTTGCAAGAGTGGGCTTTATTTGGCGCTGACCTTACACTTGGTGCACAGTTGGCGGAGCAACGACAATATGTTCTCGTTTACTCAAATGGTCAAAACACAATTCTGTCACACTAACTCAGCTTAGCCTGTTTCTACACAGGTTGCAAAACGTAGTAGATATACCTTCCTCCGGCTTCTACTCAGTTCCGACTTAAATTGGAACAATCACATGCGTAAAGCTGCAGAAATGGCAGCAGTTGCAAGATGCCTAGGACTACCTAAAACGACATTGGAATTTTTCTGTAGTAGATAGATTCGAGAAAGGTGACGCGTTTCGACATATGAGAGTTCCAGAATTATGATTCACTAGTGGCTGTAATTATTAAAGGACTTCTCCATAGGATCCAACACAGGTATATGGCTGAATGGAGAGACTTGATTCCAAAGCCCAGACAGCATTTCTAGCGGATAGCGTAACACTAGAGATCTGAAAAGCTAGTGTACGTTTCTTACGACCTCAATCAGCACACCATCTACTGTTTGTGATCCTTCCCTTCTGTAACACAGTCGATGTCAAGTCATAAGAATGGTACATATATTTCTATTTCCAGAGCCACAGCTGTCAGCAGGGTGATTTTCCGATACTTCGCTCATTGTCGAATGTCATTGAACTGAGACCGCAATCGTAACATTTAATTGTAAGTATAGCGTTCAAATGTATATGTGGCAGAGGGGTTCTAGGCGCTTCAGTTTGGAACCGCGAGACCGCTACGGTCGCAGGATCGAATCCAACCTCAGGCATGAACGTGTGTGATGTGCTTCGGTTAGTTAGGTTTAAGTAGTTCCAAGTTCTATGGGACTGATGACCTCAGATGTTGAGTCCCATAGTGCTCAGAGCCATTTGAACCATCTGTCTAGGGGTGCGTGGCGCGCCGCCGGTGGCCTGTGGTGGGAATGTTTCACGTTTCCCGTTAACAGCAGGAGCCATCCAAATGGAACGGCCTGTTGGGATGCAGGAACGTAGCTGACTTAACCGTGACGTCCTCTAGACGGCCGAATAGCGAACTAATACTTAGTATAGGTTGGACAGCGTTCGTGATCACGTGAAAATTTGAGAAGATTCAATACGGACGTGTGTTTGCACTGGACCATTATTCCATCCCATATAAACTGTCCGATTGACTGCTCTTCACCCTTCCCGTCTTTATTTGTTTGAGACAACATCGATTTTGGGGTGTGTTGAGTGCATCTAGCAGGTGAAAGACGGGTAGAGAAAACGTTGGCTGGTTCCCCAGACATGAGAAACACCTTAGTTGACTTCGTAAATTATAACGATGATCTGGAATCTGTTACATCACCGACATCGGTATTCACGAGCGGAAATATCAGTTTCCTCCACTTTTTCGAGTTTTCACGTAAAGGTCTTTGCAGCCGGGATAAGTTTGTAGTTTCTCGATGGTTTGCAGCACGCTCCACCTCGCTAACGTTTTGAGTTTCTAGAGATAAGTTTCCAGTCTATATCTTCGGAATTACACTGTGCAAGCGATCGGTAACATACTGCTATGTGCCTGATATCGATAAGTATCGCGAAAAAAATATGATGTTCTAACAAACCTTGCGAAATTACATATGTTCTTGTAATTTCAAAGTCTGGAGACTGGTGTAGAAAGCAAGCAACCAAGCAGGTTGTACTCGAAACGGTGAAGTATTTGTGTCGAAGGGAACTGACCCAGCCTGTGGTGTGCGTACTGTAAGACCTTCGGTACACACACCATCAGATTATTTGACTTGTCGCTCTAACGAAGTAGGCGAGTGTCAGCAATATGTCTCGTGGTCTTATCGTGGGGTGTTTATCTTTTGCCGTTAGGTCAGACGATAGAAATGCCACTTGCACGCTTAGAGTAGCAGATAGCAGATTGACGGTGTCCAACTTTAAACAGAACTTGATTACTTTTCACACACATTTATTAAAATAATAACAATCATAAACCTTACTTAACTTGATTCTGAATGCTATTTACAACTGACAATCTGAATTCCTTTGGTCTTGGTACGTTAATCCAATTCTCACATATCTCTGATACTTGACAAAATTGTCTACACATTCATCTTCATGGCTAAGTACAGGAATATGGTAATCTTATTAGACGCAGACTGAAACTTGACTATAGACTAATGCAGACTGACTAATCGGAGGTCTGTACACTCGTTATAATACCTCGAACAGCTATCACTGCACGAGTGTGATCAGCGAGGAGAAAAGGTTCTACGTAAGCAGCAGTCTCATTGGCGGCGTTACATATTAATACGCGGATCGGCGGAAGCAGAATTTGGTCCGAGTCTAAGACAGCGCCATCTCGTAGTGCGGAGACGGACGAGCGCTGTGCCTGCGCTGTTGTGCTTAGTGGGGCGCGCTCTAGTGGGAAAGTTGTGTACACGCTGACTACGCGGAACTATGTACACAACACAGCCTTTGCACAACAGTCTTCATGGTATATGTACGAGTGTATGGTGATCGCTACTGCATGTCCTATCGTGAGGGAGGTATAGATTCAGGACATCGATAGGCATAAGGGGAATGAAAAAAAATTATGTGGGAAATTAAGTGCGCTATAGGTACTGATATTCGTTCCAGAACCACGGTCGTAAAGAGGAGACATATCCAGTACGTTGCTCGGTTTCAGACTGTGGCAGCAATCCTTATATTTAATTGTAGCTACATTGAGAAATATGTGTCTGGTTCCCAAATTCTTGTGAGTCTGGAGATGGCCATTGAAAGCGTAGCAGCAAGCAAGCATGCCATCCTTTGTACACTTGTTCAGAGTGTCCGAGAAAGCTTATGGTGATTTGGGTCACGGTTGCCCATGAACAGGTAAATAGTGAACTAATACCCAGTTTGCTCTGAGTTGCCTTTGGGACAGCGTGTGTCATGTGTATGCTCTGCGGAAGTTTGAGAAGATTCAATACGACAAGTGTTTACGCTGAGTATTGATAGTGTTCAAACTCCTACTACTCAGATTCTCCTGGGGTAAGGGGTCGTCCATGACTGGCTGGCTTCCCTCTGGCTGACACATGCTTCCATGACTGCAGTCATCGGCCACGTTTATGGTGGCAAATTCCACTATCAGCACTGCACTGCGGCATGGTGAGTGGGTGAGATGTATTTGACGATCTATAGGCCACTTTTCAGGGTTTAACTGTCAGTGCAATATGGCGACCTGTACAAAATAGTTTGCCGCTGGAAGTCCTGTCTGCAGAAAGGAAAAGGCGGACAGTGGTCCCACACCAGCAGCATCAGTAATTAACCGGGTAAATTCGTTAAGAGCCAATCAAACAGCTCCATTCATCCAGAAGACGTCCTTTGTGCCAGTACATAGGAGCCTCTACATAGTGATGAGAACGTTGGCGTTTCGGAGGTGTATGTTGAAGGCAGGACCTAACGATTTCTAGGAAGGGTAACACATGATGGATGGTGGTGCCACGTTAGGACTGTCGGACTGTCAGGAGGAATACATTCGGCGTTATTCTGTGCTATTTTCGTTAACAGGTCCTGCTAGGGCAAGAATTTCCATACAGATAAGCTGAGACATCACGAAAGCTCCTACAAAAGCGATCATTAACTATTTCTGGGACACTTTACGATTTCTGTGAGAGGCTAATATGAGATGGATGTGGTCTGCTATTAGGGGCATCAGGAATAATGCATTTGGTGTTATTCTCTACTATTTACATTAAGAGTTTCTGAATGTGTTCCAAAAGATATCTTTCTGAAAGTATTGCAGAAGATATCAATAGTTCGTCCAGTGGGGGGTGTTTGGTTGTTATTTACATAGACATGAGACATCAGTAAAACATTGAGAGCATTTAACTGGGCCTGTGTGGGTCAGTCGCTAGGCAGACATCTCTCGATTGGCAATTAGGCCTGCACTGGACTGACAGGTACACATTGTGGCTGGGTAAGCACGTACGAGGCCGAAGGCGTCTCATGTGTCCCATTATGATCGCTAGGAGCAATGCACCCTGTGCTATTCTGGGAAGCATTGGAACAGATTTCTATAGTGTGACCTGTGACGTCAGTATCCACAGGTAGAGAGGTTTCATGCCATCAATGGTAAGCATGTGCGTGCGGCCCAGAGGGTGACTTTGCTCTTATTTATATAGACATGTGATGTCAGTATAACACTCGAAGAACTCTAACTGTAGACGCAGCATTCACCTGCTGTCGTCAGCAGCCTGAGATCAATAACTCGCACCCGTATATCATCTCTCCAGCGGTGGCTCGAAGGAGCATCGACGTATGTGCACATTGGAACAGTTCACTGTACGTCGTGGTTGACAATAGTTCGAAAGCGTTTTTCGATGTGGAATAAGTGTTTGTGCACTGCTTTATTTTCGGCTGTTTAAGCATAGTGAAAGTGTTTGCATAGCATTAAACATGCATTATTTCGGTGATCTACGAGTAGGTTGCACGTCTGTATGCTGTGTACTGCATTATTTCGGTAATTTACGAGTTGTTTGCATCTCTGCACATTAGTGTACTGCATTACTTACGAGTAGTTTACAGGTCTGTAGACTGTTTACTGCGACCTCAAAAATGTCAGGGTGAGTGTTTTGTATCAGTGTAATAAATATACTATGTCAAATTCGTCCCTAAATAAAATGTTCCGAAATAAATAAAGTACACACCTTCCTCTCTCCAGCAGCCCAGAACAGGCTCAGTGCTTTTCCTGCCATTTTTCCCCTTTAGAGTGCCTTTTTGGTTTACATCACGCGAGAGACGACGGCACCCTCTGGTGGCAGTACTGTGTAGTAGGTCAGCTGCACTAGAGATGTCATGGTGAACACACCGGATGGAGCTACTGCCTCAAATTGTATAAATAAACCCCTGTCTGAGACTGATCGTCAGCCTGGTGCAGGCTTTCTATTTGGCGCTACTTCAGCGACTTTGCATCGATTAAGATGAGGTGAAATGACCAGAACATGGACTACACGGAACGTTTACTATCGGTAGAGGGAGCCACTTTGAAATCTGATAACAAGATAAATACACTGACGGAAAAAAATCGCAGCACCAAGAAGGACTTGTGCGACATAAACGAAAATTGGTAGGCGTGTTTCTACATCTGAAAGACGATGTCTGTTCAGATGTCGCGCCAGTCACATATGAGTGTGTTAGTAGCGCATTTACGAGGATGAAAATCCGGGTTGCTTTAAATACACGCTGCAACGGCCGTCTGCTTTAGTCATCTTTGAAACTGGATGTGGAGAGTTGATGTTAGTCAAGAATGCCATTAAGGTCACGAAGACGCCATTGGGGATGTTCTTTCTGCAATATTGCAGAAAGATTTGGCAGGAATGTAGCCACTGTACGTTATTGCTGGCAGCGGTGGCCACGAGAACGTACGGCCGCAACACGACTGGGCTCAAAACGGTCACATGACACTATCGATTGGGAAGACCGTCGTGTTCAGCATATGGTTGTGGTACATCCTATTGCGCCTGCTGCAGAAATTCGAGTAGCAGTTGGTACCACAGTGGCACAACGAACTGTAATAATTGTTTACTTCAAGAAGAGCTCTGAGCCAGACATCCTGTAGCGAGCACTTCACTGACCCCAAACCAACACCATTTGCGACTTCAGTAGTGCAACCAGGCTGCGTAAGTAGGCTGTTTAGGTTTTTTTATTGGTAACACCACGTAGCGCTCTGTATGAAAATCACTGGCTGTGCTGTGTGCAGTCTGTGGCTGGTTTGCATTGTTGTTTGCTATTGTAGTGTTGGGCAGCGTGATGTGAACAGCACGTAGCGCTGCGCAGTTGGAGATGAGCCTCCGGCAGTGGTGAATGTGGGGAGTGAGATGGCGGAGTTTTGAGAGCGGATGATCTGGACAGAGACGGTAGATTTGTAAGACTGGATGTCATGAACTGATATACATATATTATGACTTTTGAACACGATTAAGGTAAATACATTGTTCGTTCTCTATCAAAATCTTTCATTTTCTAACTATGCCTATCAGTAGTTAGTGCCTTCAGTAGTTAGAATCTTTTATTTAGCTGGCAGTATTGGCGCTTGCTGTATTGCAGTAGTTCGAGTAACGAAGATTATTGTGAGGTAAGTGATTGATGAAAGGTATAGATTATTGTTAGTCAGGGCTATTGTAGTGATTTTTTAAAGTCAGATTGCGTTGCGCTAAAAATATTGTGTGTCACTTTAGTGAATGTCTGAGTACGTTCAGCTTTGCTCAGCTGTTTGAAAATCAAATAACGTAGAGGTTTATCAGCACAGTAATTCATTAATTTTTCTAAGGGGACGTTTCATATGTCGACCCTTAGCCAAGGATACCTCACTGGAATCTTCTGATTTTTTCTTGCAGTTTGTGTAGTTAGTGTAGCTATTGTTTATTGCTAGCGCGTAATTATAGAGAGAATTTCCTTTGTGGTTGTAGTTTTTCATTGTTGTACAATAGAACAGTTGTGGCATGCATGTAGATTTGCACCAAGTATTTCGCAGCTGCGCTTGCAATTAAGGAGATATTATTTTCAATGCTACGTTAATATGTTTTCTTATTTTGCTGTTCAAATTGTGCTTTTCTGTGTTGTCATGTGAAATATTGTGTCAATAATGGCCTGTGAAAAACGTAATACTAGGCTCCAAAGTAAACTGAGAAATGACAGTGAAGATGAAAGCAGTGCGTTAGCGCCACCGTGTAATGAATTAACTAATGTTCAAACTACCGTAGTAACTTGGTAATTTTGCATAGGGAAATGGAGCGTGCTGCAAATAATGGTGTAGACAGTGAAACAATTAGTGAACAGGGAAGCATTATCGATCGATCGGTCGCCAACAGTTCGCCTCAGGAATCCGAAATGACAGGACACAATCTTGCAAATACTGTAGATTCAGGTTTTGCGTCCTCACCGTTTTCTCAAATAAGTCAAGGCACATTTTCTGCTCGTCAAAATGTGAATGTCGCCGGTGCAAATGCACTGCCGAAAAGCATAGAGGAACAGATTCCAGACACTAATACATTATTATTGCAATTAATGCAACAAATGAAACAAAATCAGAGACAAACACAGCAACAGTTAGACACAATGGAACAAAATCTTTAAAAGTTAGACACAATGGAACAAAATCTTCAAAAGTTACACACAATGGAACAACACCAGAGACAAACATAGCAACAGTTAGACTCAATGGAAGAAAATCAAAAACAGTCACAGCAACAGCTTCAAAAGTTAGACACCACACTTGAACAAACACGTGAAGGTTTAACTGTTGAGTTACTTAAAATCGAATCGAAATGTCAAAAAGTCTGTAATGACGTAAAAACACAAATTTGTGAGCATTTCCAACCTACTTTTTCGCGTCATGAAAATGCATTACAGAATCACGAAGCAGCCATAAAGGAACTGCAAACTATTGTTCATGAAAATCACGACACCTTGCAAGCTAAAATTGACTCAGTTGCATCTACCGATTCGGCTACGCAACTTGCAAAAACTCAGGAAAACTTAAAGGACACAGTAGATACGATTTCAACACAAATGGACCCTCTGAAACTTGGGTCAGAAAAACACACTGAGGAAATAAGTTCTCTATCGGAGAAAGTAGCCGAGCTTTTGGATCAGTTCACCAACTTATCCACAAAGGTAGATGATGATATGAATGACACAAGACCCGTACCCTTCACTGACACAGAAGAGTTTGAACAAACTAGAAAATTAAAAAAAAAAAAAAATGAAAATCAAATCAATACATAGCACAAAAGAGAAATCTGGGAAGTACAAGATCAGTTGACGCAGGTAATACAAGAATTACATATTTCAGAGGAGACTCGCGCTCAAACATGGGAAGAGGGACTTAGAAATATGGAAAAGTCACAAAATAATAACACAGGGCATTTCGGAAATTATCAAAGAAATTGGCAAGGTGCACTGAATTTTGAGATTGAGCCGCCAAAACGAAGTAACAATGACCGATATGCGACTCGCCGGCATGATGATTTTGACTATAAGTTGTTCATTACTACACGTAAATTCAAAACATTTAAGCATTCTGGCAACGACATTCATCCACAAGCATGGCTCCATCAATTCTCTCATTGTTTTCCTCCAAACTGGTCATTAGAGCACAGATTAGAATTTATGTGTGGCTACTTAGAGAATGAACCAGCTGTAAGAATGCGATCGGTCATTCACGATTGTCACAGTGAAGGAGAATTTTATCATGCCTTCCTCTCAGCATATTGGTCTCAAGCTACACAAGACCGAGTAAAACATAGCATCATAATGATGAAACATTTCGAACAATCGGAATTTTCTAGTCTTGTCAAATATTTCGAAGACATGTTACATAAGAATCAGTATCTTTCAAACCCATACAGCCCCTCAGAACTCATCCGCATTTGCTTAATCAAATTGCCTGAACATTTACGACATATTATTTTGGCAGGACGTTGCAAAGATGACATTAAGCTTTTCAGGGACTCTTATAAGAACCGGAAATTGACACTGATAATCGCGGAATGAGAAAACAGGAGCACAACAATTACAGGTCACATCTGTCGCAATTCCGGGATGAAAGAAATAATAACTGCACACGACAAGGCTATTCTTACAATGCAAATCGTGACCAAAACAGACACCACCCGTATGACAACCGTTGGCAGAAAAATAATTACAGAGAAAGATCACATTCCATAGTAATGAATGTGTCAGAGACAACCACAGAAACAGACAATATGGGAACCAACATAATTATTATCAAGTGAGATATAACAATTTCAGACGCAACGGTCCACTGCGCAGTTACGATTCTGGGAGAAATTCTCCACCACATGACCGAGTAGAAAGAAACTATGGAATCTGCCGACACTACAACAGACGATATAATCGTAACGATAGGCCTGAATTTCATCAGAACTGGCGGGATTCAAACAGGGCTGGGCCCTCTCGACAAGGTGAATTTGTAGAAGTTAGGTCTCCAAATCCCAATAACGATGCGCGCCAACAAAGAAACAGACAATGACTCGCACCGCAGGCAGCCACGTGCGCCGGCTGGCTCAGGGAAAAATAACATACACGCTAACCTTGAGATAAATTTTAGCATTCCTTACCTACGTATACAACATGATAATTGCTTTGAAGATGAAACTAGAAAGGGTAAAAGATTGCACCACATTTCACATTTAAAACCGTTTATTGAAAGATAATCTGCTTTTTAAATTAGTCTTTGCTATAAAATTTTTCACTTCACGTTACTAGTATGCTTCATCAGACTTAGAAACTGTTAACACGCAACTATGTTTTAAAGTTAACTATCCAGTCTAGAACCTAGGGAACATATTTAGACAGTAATTACAGTAATTGTTATAGCGAACAGACGACACAGTGTTAATGTGTGTGTACATTCTTGCTTGTTAGTTGTACGATTACGTAACGACTATAAGGCTCACATATTTAGAACATATACCAGTACTGCTAACGAGATTTTAATGCAACATTTTGGTTTACTTGAGAATACATTCTGGATTTAAAGTACTTTCTGTGAGATTAAAGATGACTTAGCATTCGGTTTCTTTGACAGCTACACGATTATATCACGACGCTACTAATGTGTGACACAATTTACATTGTTGCTTTTGCGGTGTATCTGTTTTATATCTGCACAGTTTTTCTGAATTCTTCTGGAAAGAAAAACATATTTTAGTAGTAACTTTTGTGGTGTAGCTACAATGACACAGCCTTTTCTGTAGCACAACAATACGTTACAGTACAGTAATTACTTCATCAAGGTAATAAGCGCAACAACTTCGATATCTATATGCATAGCAATTCACTTTGTTTATTACGAGGTAAGTACATTGACTCCTACAGAACTTTGCTTACGGACGACGATAATTACGACACTTGGCACATTTTTTACCCTTAACAAGACGCACAGGTTAGCGCTACAGTCCACGTATTTTAGTGATTGATTTTGTACTTAAAACATTTATGTTTAAAGATTTTTGAATTACAAAGATACAAAAGTTTTCTGTGATATATTTCATTCCATTGGTGTAATTTGTAACACTTGAGGGTATAATTATATTAATTCTCAGGGGGGTACACGCTTACTTTGTGTACCATGTGTTTGGCAAGCACAAGGAACCCTAGCTAATATGGTATTTGCTTATACAATTTTATGCATCGGTACCATGTTTCTCTAACACATAAAATACACAGCTATCTGATCATTTAACTGCGAGAGACAAACATTTTTTTTACTACATCAATGACAGATGTTTATGCAATTACACAGTGGATAACTTCACACTTATGAAATTGTATTTCGTCTGTACTTTGTGAACTGTTCATATTTTTTCGGAACCATTGTGATACTATGAGAGCTTTGAATGATGTATTTGGTAAGGGATCATGATTTTTGAAGTACGTTTGAGGTAGATGACTTTATGGAAGGTCTTGAAATTATTGAAAGAAGCTGCGACGATTCTGAGATGTGATTGATCTGTTATGATGTTATTATTACGATGACGATGTGTATTATGCTGTTGAGGTATGTTTATGATAATAAGCTGAGAATCGTTCTTTAAGAGTTATGTAAGGTGTGTAAATGCGTAAATGTATGACAATGCCGACGAAATTTTTTTGGACACTGTTATATTTATAGGTTTTTGTTTCTACACATTTGTAACGCAAATTCTCGACCTGTGAAATTTTTCATATGAGACTGTCACTGTAGTGCAAACTGCTGTCGTAAATATTTTGGTAAGAAAGCTAAGTGACCTTGATGTAATGCGTTATTTTCACCCAGCTGCACCAGCAGCCTGGAGAAAAAGCCATTAGGTGGAGAAAAAGAGGCCATTAACCTCGCTATTGACATTCCTTTGTAGAAAGCATCGCAAATACGACACGCTCATTACTTGGAAACATATGATTATACTGTGGAGCTCGTACTTGGTGCTACTTACTGAAATGCTTATGAATTGATGGGAAATATTCTTACATCTGCACACCTGATTATGACAAGTGTGTTTCTACGAGAGTTGAGAGAACTAACTTATGAAATGCCACATGACTATTGAATAATATTTTTATCCTTTGCTTTACACAGTTGCTTATTTCATTTGATATCTGTTTCCAGCTGTGTTGCAGCATTGGTTTTATAAAATAAAATTAAATGCATTTGCTAATGTGAACACTTTCTGTCAACAGATCTATTAAATAATAATTTTATGATCCACATTCTTCGAAAAAGGACCACTTGGAAAGGAAAGAACAATAAAACGAGACTAATAACAGTAACTGCATACATAATTTGCTTTTCAATTACTTGGTAATTTCTTTTGTAGAATAAGTTATGGTGCACCACTTTAATGACATAGACACTAAGATGTGAATAGACATTTCCCTTATCTGCATTGTTGTCTTTAGTGTACTATTTTTTCTGCTTGATCTTTGTCATATTTAGATATAAGTTATTGCATTTGCTGCTGTCGTTTGCCAGGTGTAGTTCTACTGAATTTTACATGGTATTAAGCCAGTTTTACTACTGATTTATTTTTCTTTTTGCTGCACATTGGCTCATATTAGTGATAATGTTGCATTTGATTTGCTAATTTATTTTTATTGCTGCTTGCTTTGCCAATTTGGATTTTACTGTCATTGCTGTTTGTGTTAATTGTTTTGTGCTGCTGCATTGCCTCGTCCCTTAGTTTAGCATCTGAGCTCAGTGGATTTAAGTTAGCTTAAGAAGGGGTAGGCTATATAAGAGAACGAGTTGTGATGAATTGGAAGAAATCAATTGAGAAGCAATAAGAAAATGGTTTGGCAAAAAAAGAATTTTTAAAGAGGATATGAACAGAACAGTAGGATTTAGGGACAAGAGACATAGATAGGACTTTTTGGGAATAATGATGAATGAAGGGGGAAGTTTTTTTTGGAAAATACTGGAGTAAAACAAACCCTGTCTTTTCGTTTTGTGTTATCCCACTAAGTGTTTGTGTACCCTTGTATATTTGTGTTCTTCCTCTCTGTATGTGTTTATCTGATAAGAGATGTGCTGTAGAATTTTTCTAATAATGTGTTATTTACATTGTAAAGATGTTTAGACATTATTTATTCTGTTTTGTTTTAATGCTCACGTGTGAAGTTGATGTTTTGAAAGTTATTCAGACCTTTTATGTATGTACTTATGTCATAAGTCCTGTAACAATGATGTATATGTTATTTCGATTCTTTTGTAAAGCCCCTATTACTACAAATGTTATCAGTATTGTTATGATCTTTAATGATGTATTTTGTACCTTTGTAATTGTATTCTTATGTTGTAAATTGATAATTGTATAGACACCAGTTCTTCAAATTAAGTTACATTTCACCGCACACGTTTCTGTTGGTCATAGTATATGCACAATAGATGAGAAGTTGGGACTGTTAGTGTTTGCACGTGCGTTAATAGTTCAGCAAGGGTCTGGTAAACAGCATTGCTGGTTCTAAGAACAATTCCAAAAACTTTGTGAGTGCACAAGTGGTGGTTATGGACTTGCTATATTATCCGCAAGACTCTTCGGTGGTGATTGTGCACCTGCATAGTTGCGACAGATGGCTGCTGGCCGTCTCTACAAGAACTACAGTGGGTCTGCATCTTTGATGGCCCACCAATATCATTATTTCTACAAGGACGTCAGTGGGTCTGCACCTCTGGTGGCCCACCAATACAATACTCTACAAGAACTGCAGTGGGTGTACTCTGTGTTGACCTACCTACCAATATTCTTCACAGCTTCGACTGACTCTGCGGTGGGTTTGCTCTGTCTGCATGTCAATAGACAGAACTGTCTTTCCGTTGGAAGTACAACACTACTTCTTCAAGACAGCATGGAAATCCACTACTTCCATGTGCATTTTCTTTTACTGCTCAGACTTTGAGAAAAAAAATTTTGCAATTTTACTGTGATGAATGATCAGGACTGTCTTTATGGACTGTGAGAAAATTTTAGCTTTTGACCAACATTGTATCAATAAGTGTGTGCATTTTATATCTTTGTTATTGTGATTATTACAAATTTTATCAAATCATTATTGGCCACTGCCCAAAACAATTTGTAAAATTTTTTGTGGGGGCTATGTAAGTAGGCTGTTTAGGTTTTTTTATTGGTAACGCCACGTAGCACTCTGTATGAAAATCACTGGCTGTGCTGTGTGCAATCTGTGGCTGGTTTGCATTGTTGTTTGCTATTGTAGTGTTGGGCAGCGGAATGTGAACAGCGTGTAGCGCTGCGCAGTTGGAGGTGAGCCGCCAGCAGTGGTAGATGTGGGGAGTGAGATGGTGGAGCTTTGAGAGCGGATGATCTGGATAGAGACAGTAAATTTGTAAGACTGGATGTCATGAACTGATATATATATATTATGACTTTTGAACACTATTGAGGTAAATACATTGTTTTTTCTCTATCAAAATCTTTCATTTGCTAACTATGCCTATCAGTAGTTAGTGACTTCAGTAGTTAGAATCTTTTATTTAGCTGGCAGTATTGGCGCTCGCTGTATTGCAGTAGTACGAGTAACGAAGATTTTTGTGAGGTAAGTGATTGATGAAAGGTATAGATTATTGTTAGTCAGGGCCATTGTAGGGATTTTTGAAAGTCAGATTGCGTTGCGTTAAAAATATTGTGTGTTACTTTAGCGAATGTCTGAATACGTTCATTTTTGCTCAGCTGTTTAAAAATCAAATAACGTAGAAGTTTATCAGCACAGTAATTCATTAATTTTTCTAAGAGACGTTTCAGCTGGAGGCCTCTGTGTTTTCCGATGAAAGCTGGTTCTGCCTAGGTGCCAGCAGTGGGCATGTGTCGGCTAGAAGGAAGCCAATTGAGGGTCTGCAACCAACCTGTCTGCATGCTAGATATACTGAACCTACACCTGGAGTTATGGTCTGGAGTGTGATTTTGTATAACTGCAGGATCATTCTCGTGCTTATCACACGAACCCTGATTGCAAATTCGTATGTCAATCAGGTGATTTTTTACTTGTTGTGCTGCCATTCATGTACAGCATTCCAGGGTGCGTTTCCCAACAGGATAACGTTCACACACATCCCGCTATTGTAACGCAACAAACTCTACAGAGTGTCGATTTGTTGCGTTGGTCTGCACGATCACCAGATCTGTCACCAATCGAGCACATACAGGTCATCATAGGACAACTTCAGAGCCATCCACAAACAGCATTAGCTGTTCCTGTATTGAGCAACACACATGGAAATCCAACCTACAAGCTGACATCTGGCTCCTTTAGAACACAATGCATGCACGTTTTCATACTTGTGTTCAATATTCTGGTGGTGGTGGTGGTGGTGGTGGTGGTTAGTGTTTAACGTCCCGTCGACAACGAGGTCATTAGAGACGGCATTCTGGTGATTCACCGTTATTAATGAACCAGCATTTCAAATTTGCAATGACTTAAATATGTTATCTAGACAGATGTATTCCCGAAATTTCATTATTCTTCATTAATTATTTTTTGGTTATGCAAACACAGCATTCACTATTGTTTACGCCAAGACAAGCAGCACGCCTACAGCATAAATACCTAGTGTGCATAAATCCATGGTAAAGTTCAAATTTTTTTTTTTTTTTTTTTTTTTTTTTTTTTTTTGATGAGCAGTTACAGAGTTACTAGAAGAGGTTCAACAAACAACAGTGTTATTAATGTGGTTTCAGCAAGAGGGATGTCCTGATATCCCTTAGATCGACACTTTCTCGCTCGAGGAGGGATTGGCCACCAAGGTTGTCAGCTTTATTTCGTCATAATTATTGCTTTTTGATACTAACCAAAGCCGTATATATCTAAAATGTTCCCCAAAACGATATGATCTGCAAGACAGAACTTGTGGGGCATGATGGTCGCTCCCACGTCCAGGGTTACTTTGGAGTACTCGCAATACATAAAGGAGGACATAACTGTGCTTGGAACAAGCGCAACGCGTTATAATCGACAGAAACAAAATGTTGAAATTTCTCTCACAAAGTTCTTCCAGCCTCAAACGCCACATTCGTCCAACGGCTGTACCTGCCCTGTTAAGCCTTTTGGGATCACCAGACGAACGAGTTCATTGTCCCCAGGTAGGACGCTCAAGACAGTTCTTTCACATCGACTACCCTAAGAATCTTAAAACAATACTGATTTTTTTCCTGCAATGGGTTCAAATGGCTCTGAGCACAATGGGACTCAACTGCTGAGGTCATTAGTCCCCTAGAACTTAGAACTAGTTAAACCTAACTAACCTAAGGACATCACAAACATCCATGCCCGAGGCAGGATTCGTACCTGCGAACGTAGCGGTCTTGCGGTTCCAGACTGCAGCGCCTTTAACCGCACGGCCACTTTGGCCGGCTCCTGCAGTGGGAAAGAAAACTTCTGTCAAATATCTTTTGACATGATCAGACGTTAGTTTACTAGATTTTGATGCTGTCATAAGAACATTAGGGGCTTCGAAAGGAGATTCTCGAAGTATCGATACAAACTCTCCATTAGTTTCTTTTAAAACTATGAAAAGGAACGCGTCCCCTGTGAAAAATTTGTTTTGAGGGTCCTACCTGACGACAAGGAACTTACTCATCTGGTGATCCCAAAAGACTCTTCGGGACAGATACAGCCGTTGGACTTTGTGTAATTCAGAGTTGGAAGAATTGCAGGAAAGGATTTTCAAATCTGATTCTGCAGAATGGTTATGATGTTAGTCTCCACTTGACAAACAATATAATCTAACTTCAGTCACTGGTACATAATCAACTGTCTTTGGCGTGGTTTTACAGTGTATTGAAATATGCCTCGCACAAATCAGGACATACAAAGGATCACCTGCCCTAATTTGCGAATCCTGCTGTATTTGTTTTAATTATGTTGACGGTTGTGTGTATTTTGGGAAGAAATTTCGGTCATTTTATGTGCATGGTGTAAAAAATTATATTTTAGGGATTTTTGTACATATTATCATAACTGTGATGGTTTTTTGTCATAATAAAGGGTAACTTATAAGTTTAAATTAACAAAATATACATATGGAAAACAGTAAACTTAAAACATATAAACATGAATTTAAAATGTAAAATAACAGTTTCAAAAAAATGAAACAAAATAAGCAAAACAAGTAATTAGAATAACAATGAATGTTTAGATATTTTCGTTAGAAATATTGAAAATATTATTTTCCAAAAATGGTATTTCAGAAACAAGCTTTATTACACAAGGACGGATTTATACTGTAACAAAAGTGTTCAGTTTCCAAATTTTTTTATGGTGGTGTCGTAATTTGTAAAATTTCAAATTGTTACATATGCTAATTATAAGTTTTCTAGATCGTTAATTACATTTCAACTTATATATGAAACACATTTTTATATGTCATTCTTTCGAAATTATTCCCTTCAAACCTAATATGCCAAATTATTTTGTGGGGTGTGTTTTACCCTGTAAAAGTGAAAGTGGCCAAAACCAAAGAAATAGGTATTGTATTATTTTGATCCCTCTATAAACCCACCCAAGTTTCAACAAGATCATTCATTTACACCCGTTGAATGGTTTTGAACTGTCCCTAGTGGTTCCACCCTGCATACCAGAGCAAAAATTGCGATCGCACTACACTCCAAAGGGTCAGATACGTTCGTTGGCCTACGATGTCCTTAGAGAAGGGTTGAATCCGAGGGGTTTCTACAGTGACGAACGTTGTCAAGAACTTTACCCTGTTGATCATCGCACTGCGAACTATTGTTTTTAACTGCGAAATGAGTGAGAATGTACTCTCCAAAGGAAGGGTTTTTTTTCATTGACGTCCTTTATGCCACCTCCTGAGGCCATTTCGTGTCCATTCTTAGCGGCGGCCTGCCTGAAACGTTTCCCTCGACCACAAATAAGAAAACCGCGTAATCTGAACGCTGGGCGTAGCGGTTCTGACCTCCATCGCAGAGGCGTCAAAAGGAGATCAGTGGTTAACGTCCCATCGACATCGAAGTCATTAGAGACGAGCACAAACCAGCTTAGGGAAGGAAATCGGCAGTGCCCTTTCACAGGAACCATTCCGGAATTTGCCTGACGTAATTTAGTGAAATCATGGAAAACCTAAGTCAGGATGGTCGGACACGGGTTTGAACCGTCGTCCTCCCGTATCCGAATCCAGTTTGCTAACAATTGTGACACCTGGCCCTGTGCCTCAAATGAAGGGGTAAATGTGGGCAAGAGGTGGGCTGTGTGTGGTGTAACAGACAACAAGTGGTCTGTTGCACGCGCCATCTATCGCCCCTGGCCTAACACAAATTCTAATTAAATGATAAAATTGAGTTGCGGGTTAGGATTTGTTAGTTATGTGCATAAATATTGTGGAAGTTTTTGGTTTTTATGTGTGCAGATAATTCAAACACCGAGCCAGCAACCGGCGCCAGACTTTCGTTGACGCGGCAAGTAGCGGGCCGCCATGGAGCACACACAGTGAGGCTGATGACGTCGCTCCATGGAGGTCCAGAGTCACGGCGACGGGATACTCCGAGGCGGTTGTTGGACTTCGGAGGAAAAAAACAAACGAAGAATGTATAATGAGGAACTTTGTATATAACAGCGAAAGTAGGAAGAAGCAATTAGACGGCCGGTAACGCAGTAGCCGTTACCTCAAGAGCCGACTGTACACAGGTATCAGAAATAAATCGCTGTGACTGTTGTAAAAAGGAGTTCTGAATAAGATTTATTACGAGAAGCAGTCAGACAGCGTCACTTACTGGTGAATGATCGCCATAGGCGACATTTTCTTCATCAGCTGCGCCGTCCTCTCTTCCACTCGACGAATTTAGTCAACATTAAGACAGAGCCGAACTACGCAAATAATAAAACTCATCAATGGGGCGGGGACAGCGCAGGCTAACGACCTTCTACTCGTGCGACACGTCCATGACGATGTTGGATAGAAGTGTGGCAAAATTTGATGCCAATATGTCATCATTAACGCACCTTAAAGCTCAAATGGACTTCTAAGCTCTAGCCTTTTTTTGGCACGTGTCGACACCTTGCTGTTTGGAGCGTCGCCGAGCCCGAGTGTGACGTCACAGGACGCCACTCTTTCCGCCATTACATAGGAAGGTTGTAAGCACCTTTGACCCAAATTTCAAAATTATGTGTCGCAATCAGAGACAACTACAGGGTTTCGAAGAGGCGATATTTTAATACCGTTGCGCAGTGTAGTACTGTTTTCCTTCTACTTTTTTTCAGATGTTCCCTTCACAATCACATAGTCTGAATGTTCAGAAATTAAAAGATCAAAATGTTAAGCACTCTTTTCTAAGCATTCATCATTACTTGCGTACGACTATCCCATTAAAAATCGTATTGGTGACTGTCGCGATTGACACCGGCAGTGGAAGCCTATTTGAACTGTTTTGTCACACAGTATGTGTGTTATATCAGGAACACGAGTCGCTCGCAACGATATCTGTATTTTCAGCTGTCTAACTTTAGGCATCAAACCACATGCCCATAGCTACGAAGCCCATCTTTCACTATCCCTAAACAGACAGAAACCGGTGTGAAGGGTGCTGCATCTGAAATTCAATCGGATATCGAAGACGGGATGGACAGTGTCTTGAAAGGAGGATATAAGATGAACATCAACAAAAGCAAAACAAGGATAATGGAAAGTAGTCTAATTAAGTCGGGTGATGCTGAGGGAATTAGATTAGGAAATGAGGCACTTAAAGTAGTAAAGGAGTTTTGCTATTTGGGGAGCAAAATAACTGATGATGGTCGAAGTAGAGAGGATATAAAACGTAGGCTGGCAATGGCAAGGAAAGCGTTTCTGAAGAAGAGAAATTTGTTAACATCCAGTATAGATTTAAGTGTCAGGAAGTCATTTCTGAAAGTATTCGTATGGAGTGTAGCCATGTATGGCAGTGAAACATGGACGATAAATAGTTTGGACAAGAAGAGAATAGAAGCTTTCGAAATGTGGTGCTACAGAAGAATGCTGAAGATTAGATGGGTAGATCACATAACTAATGAGGAAGTATTGAATAGGATTGGGGAGAAGAGATGTTTGTGGCACAACTTGACCAGAAGAAGGGATCGGTTGGTAGGACATGTTCTGAGGCATCAAGGGATCACCAATTTAGTATTGGAGGGCAGCGTGGAGGGTAAAAATCGTAGAGGGAGACCAAGAGATGAATACACTAAGCAGATTCAGAAGGATGTAGGTTGCAGTAGGTACTGGGAGATGAAAAAGCTTGCACAGGATAGAGTAGCATGGAGAGCTGCATCAAACCAGTCTCAGGACTGAAGACCACAACAACAACAACAACATCGAAGACGGTGATACGACCCGCCAGGTTACATCACCAGCCTAATCTAGAGTGTCCCTCCGCTCCGCGGACCCATCCCTCTGCAACGCATCACTTTACGTGGAGAGAATCCTTGATCTTGGAGCAAGCTGTGGAGCGGAAGATGGCAAACCTGCTAAGTAGAAGACGAGCCAGCGGCTGAAAGCGATGGCTGATTTCTGCTGTCACACTCCACCTGCCTACTCTACGACAACTTCTGTTTATGTACTTGAATTGGATTTGGGTTAGCAGTCTGGCTGGACTTCCAATTGTTTACCATCAACGACCATGAGAACTGAGATTATATAGTCTATAAACTATGTTTAGGAATGTCAATTCAAAATAAGACAAGTAGGTCTAATAATGAATAATAAAATGGAAATGCGGCTGAGCTACTATTAACAGCATAGTGAACGCATTATAATAGCCGAGATAGAACAAAGAAAACACTCCCCACAACAGCACAAGTTCATATTCTTAACGAGCGCTGCAGGTGATGGAACAGATTGAAAGTATGTATGATGGGATAAAAGAAATTATTAAAATCGTTAAGGGAGAGGAAAATTTAATTGTGATAAACGTCTGGAATTCGACAGTAGGTAAAGGAAGAGAAGGGAAAGTAGCAGGAAAACATGCACTAGAGGAAACGAATGCAAGGGATAACCACCTGGTAGAATTTGGCACAAGTGCAGTTCAGTAACTGATAAGACTTCGTTTCAAAATCATGAAAGGAGGCTGTGGGACTAAGTGTGGAAGAGATCTGGAGAGATTGGAAGGTTCATGTAGAGTGTATAATGGTAATATAGTGATTGTGAAACCAGAGGTTGAACTACAAAATATTTCCAAGGGTATATGTGGACTGTGATTATACTTTTTTTGGTTGTTAACTGCAGATTAACGCTAAAGAAATTGCAGAAAAATGAGAAATTAAGAAGACACGAAATGGGTAAACTGAGTGACTCACTTGTTGATATTTTCAAAGGCAGCATTAGGCTGTGATTGAGCGAAGGGAAGGGAAGAAATACAACAGAAGACGAATGGGTAGGTTTCAAAGATGAGATACTGAAGACAGCAGGCGATCAAATATGAAAACGAGAAGACGGCATGCAAATCCATGAACATAATACAAGAAACTGACCTTAATTGACTAAAGGAGAAAATATAAAACGCAAAAAATGAAGCAGGAAAAGGGAAATACAGACGTCTACACATTGAGATTGAGAAAAAGTACAAAATGACAATGCACGAATGGATAGAGGAGAAAATCAGAGCTGTTCAAGCATGCATATCTATGGCGAAGAAATATGCAGCCTACAGGAAAATTAAAGACACATTTGGCGCATACAGAAGCACTGTATGAATATCAAGAGCTCAGATGTCAAGCCAGTACTAAGAATAGAAGGGAGGCCTGAAAGAAGGAAGCAATGTATAGAAGGGTTACATGTGGGAAACGAACCTAGAGACAACACATCGAAAGGGAGCAGGATGTATATGGAGACGAGATTAGGAATGTGATACTGTGAGAATAACTTGAAAGGGCAGACCCAATTCGAAATAAGGCTCTGAAGAAGACGACTTTCCCTCGGAATTACGATGATGCTTGGCAGAACACAGCGTGACAAAACCACTCCAACTGGCATGCAAGATGTATGACTGGCGAAATACTGTCAGACTTAAAAAATAATGAAATAATTACATTTCCAAATAAGGCAGGTCTGATAGTTGTGAATCTTACAAAACAATCAATTTCAAAAGTCATGGTTGCAAAGTATTGATACGAATTATTAACAAAAGACTGGAAAGATCAGTACAATACGATCTCAAGAAAGAGAAGTTTATGTTCCGGAGAAATACAGGAAGATGCGAGCCAATACTGACCCTACGACTTCTCTAAGCAGATAGAATGAAGAAAGACAAACGTGCGTTTAGAGCATTTGTAGATTTAGAGAAAACGTTTAACAAAATCGACTGGAATATTATCTTTGAAATTCTGAAGACAGCAGGGACCGTAAGGTAATCTAATACATGTACAGAGAACAAAGGCACTGTGGATCAGATAGTTCACCACCATTATTATGATGGCTCCCATTACGATTGGTCATAAATAATTATCTGTATGACACTGTTAGGCTACAGTCTTACAGTGTAGAGTAACTCATGCTATAATCTGATTAAACTTAATTGTTGACTGACAATTCTCGCATTCAAGCCGGTTTCCTCCAATTAGAGCATGGCATTAAAGACAAATCTTTGACTTGGATGGAATCATACTTACAGAACAGGAAGCAAAGGGTTGTGTTAAGGGGGGCAGGTACAGCATTAAAATCAGAGCGGGGAAATATAAAGTATGGAGTCTTGCAGGGCTCAATTCTTGGGCCACTAATTTTCTTGATCACAATAACAGACCAAAAACAGTAATGTTCGCCGATGATACAAGTATCCTTGTAAAAGGACCCAACTGCACAATGCAGGATACAGCCATGACAGTCTCTACTCAAGTACACAAATGGTTCACTGTGAATAGCCTAACCTTAAATCTTTCAAAAACCAATATGATACAGTTTCTGACAAAAAATATAAAAATAAAGTTCCTGAAATACATGTTAACAATCACAAAATTAATGAAACCAAACATACAAAATTCCTAGGTATCCAGATAGACAGTCACCTAACATGGAAAGAACAAATTGATCAGCTGGTCAAGATACTTAGCTCATCCTGCTTTGCACTAAGAGCTCTCCACCAGTTAGTGGACAGAGAAATAATGTTGCTGTCATATTTTGCATATTTCTATTCTGTCCTCTCCTATGTCATAATCTTCTGGGGGAATGCTGCAGGTGTTGAAAAAGTCTTCAGAATACAAAAACGAGCAGTGAGGCTAATATGTGGGGTCCCTAATGGGGCATCTTCCAGAGGTCTCTTCAAGTCTCTCAGGATACTTACCATCACAGGTCAGTATACATACTCACTGATGTTATTTGTAGCCAACAACAGGGAATTGTTTCAGAAAAATTGTAACATCCAAAACCATGACACAAGACAGGTGAAAAATTTTCACCAAGGCTCTGCAGCTCTCACTAAAATACATAGGGCAGTTACTGAGTCAGATATAAACGTGTTCAATAAGCTCCTGATCAATATAAAAAAGGAAATAAATAATGTACAGGTTTTCAAAAGGAAACTAAAATTATTCCTCATCGAACAAACTTTCTATAAAATGAATGAATACTCAAAGTTATAAGGTATAAGAGTGCGGGAAACTTTTTAAGAAAAGAACTCCCTTAAAGATAAAGTGTGATGCTGTTACTTGTAGTTTATCTGAAATTATGGCGATAAAAATGGAAATTTATCTCTGTCATTACGAGAAAATATGAAGTCCCATGTATCCCACTCTCTTGAGCATTGTCCACCTCCGTATCGTAGCGCTAGCATTACTGCCTATCACGCAGGTGGTCCGGGTTCGATTCCTGGCAGGGGACTGGATGTTGTGTGTCCTTCATCATCTTTGACTCGCAAGTCGCCAATGTGGCGTCACCTAAAAAGTACTTGCATTACGACGGCTGAACTTCCCCCAATGGGGCCTCCCGGCCAACAGTGCCATACGATCATTTCATTTTTTTCTTGAGCCTTCACTTAAACTTCTTCTTAAGGAATGCAGTTAAAATTTGTATTCAATCCAAACCATGACCATGAAGCAAATTTACCTGCTTATATATTTCAGTAGCATAAAAATATGCACTATCAGTTATTCTACTATTTGAAACAGTCACTTAAACTGTTTTTGGCATAATGCAGGCTTTAATACTGCATGCAAGTAATTGTTCTTGTTAAATAAACAAATGTCTGCGCAATGTACTACTGTAATTGTATCAATTGACTTGTCCTATATTAGTTGTACACTGGTTGTATAATATTTAATCAAAAGGACCAAATAAATAAATAAAATAAAAATAAAGAAACGTCACTACCGAACCTTTCACCGTTGCCAAACAGCCACAACGAACGATCCGTTTACTTCCAATGTTTGGCTTGTGCTGTGTATGAGACATATGTGTTTTGTTACCGTCGTTGTGTGTGTGTGTTCCTTTTGGTGTTGTTATCACCTCTGACGAAATGTGGTATAAAAGTAGCACACTCAGGATCCAGGATCCAAACACATCAAGAAAAAAAGCCGGACAAGCAATTGCCTTTAAATGACAGTCGCGAGGACTAGTGTACAATGTGCGGCCGCGCGGGATTAGCCGAGCGGTCAGTCTGCTTTCGTCCGGTGAGCGGCGACGACGTCTCGTTTACGTCCCGTCCGCAGAGTCGCGAGCGCGCGTAGTTTGTTTACTTCCTCGACGCAGCTAGCACTCGCGTCCGTTGACATTGAGTCGCTATGGCTCATTCGTACAGAAAGGCTACCATCAAGATCAGCTTCCAGCCCGACTACGCACGACCACGAGCCTTTGAAGTGGAACGATTCATCTGTGACGAAGTTCAAATACCAACACAGCACATCATCGGTATCCACCTATCCATCACAAGTAGCGTCGTTTACGTCAAGATGGTCGATGACGAGTTATGTCACGCAGTTGTGAACAGATGCGCGAACACTCTCAAGTTCAAACACTCCGATGGTAACATCGGGGAGGTTACCGTTGATCATGCTGGACTAGGATTACGCACACTAAGAGTCTTCGAACTACCATTCAAAGTGCCACCGGACGTCGTTACCTCAGCTTTCCACCCTTATTTGACGGTAATTAGCCACGTGGCCGAAAATTGGAACACCTTCGAGACATAACAGGTCCTCAACGGCGTCCGACAAGTCACCATTGAATTAAAGAAACATGTGCCTTCCTACTTAGTCATAGGCGGCTATCGAGCAATCGTAATGTACGATAGACAACCTCGTACTTGTTCTGGTTGCGGCCATGAGGGTCATGTACGCTCGGCGTGTATTCAACGACGGGTTACACAAATTCCATTACATGACACGGCACCACCTCCTACGCTCACGGCCCTCCCCCTCAATTACGCAGGGATGACACGATCGACAGCCATGACAAACGAAAAACCACTTGGAAGACAGGAAGCGTTAGAATGCACACCTGTCGCCAGACCTGGATTGACCAACAACACTACGGTGTCCGCAGAGATTGACGAACGCCTCCCATCGACCCTACATGAAGATTCGGACGAGAGAATGGAACTCGACGCTAGGGTTGTACAGACCTCTGCTTTTCTCCTAGAGGGTGATGCGATACGGGAAGCATAAACTCTTTCGGACACAGAAACCCACGTCCGCAAACAAAGGTCACCGAGAAAACAAAAAAAGCGACGTCGCACACTCTCAGATAATTGCGTCCAGCGGACGTCTTCTCCAGTTGACGACCGGAGGGCCGACGAGACGACGAGGAAAATGGATGACACCGGATCACCCTCACCTGTCACTTTGAATGATTTTGACAAACCAGATTCCGCTCTCTCGGGTAAACAGGTCACAAGCACAGAGCCCACCATTGGTACACAACCAGAAACAACTGCGGATTCACCCTTAGTCGCTCAGCCCACAAGTGTTCTACCGCAGCCACCTCAACATACGGACCTTTGGCGGATGACATTGGAGACGATTCTACGCCCGCTGTGGTGGATGAGGAGAGTGGTCTCTCCTCCCACACCTCAGTCCCTCCCGAGTAGCAACAGATGACGGCGCGGACACGGCCTGCAGATTACAGGCCCCACCTTTTACGGCAACACTGACGGCGGCCCCCACCACAGGAGACGATCTGCAGACCTATCACTTAATGACCATCAACATTAACACAATTCGGACACGTACGAAGTTGTCGCTGCTCCAAGTGAAACGTTCCCTTAGAGAAATTAATGAATTACTGTGCTGATAAACCTCTTACATTATTTGATTTTCAAACAGCTGAGCAGAACTGAACGAACTCAGACATTTCGCTCCTTCCCTATTCTGATCAACACTAAACTGACACACAATATTTTTAGCGCAACGCAATCTGACTTTCAATAATCCCTACAAAAGAATGGCCCTGACTAACATTAACCTATACCTTCCACAAATCACTTACCTCACAAAAATCTTCGTTACTCAAGCTACTGCAACACAGCGAGCGCCACTACTGCCAGCTAAATAAAAGATTCAAACTACTGAAGGCACTAACTACTGATAGCCATAATTAGCAAATGAAAGATTTTGATAGAGAAGAAACAATGTATTTACCTTAATAGTGTTCAAAAGTCGTAATATATATAGCAGTTCATGACATCCAGTCTTACAAATTTAATGTCTCTGATGGACACACGTCCAGATCATCTGCTATCAAAACTCCGCCATTTCTCTCCCCACAACCACCACTGCTGGCGGCTCACCTCCAACTGCGCAACGCTACGCCCTGTTAACAGCCAACTGCCCAACACTACAATAGCTAACAACAATGCAAACCAGCCACAGACTGCACGCAGCACAGCCAGTGATTTTCATAGAGAGCGCTACGTGGTGGTGGCGTTACCAATATAAGAACCTAAACAGCCTACTTACATAGCCTCCATGCTCCTCACAAAAAATTTTACAAATTGTTTTGGGCAGTGGCCAATAATGATCTGAAGAAATTTTTCATAATTACAATAACAAAGATATCAAATGCGCACACTTATTGATACAATGTTGCTCAAAAGTTAAAATTTTCTCACAGTCCATAAAGACAGTCCTGATCATTCATCATAGTAAAATTGCAGATTTTTTTTCTCAATGTCTGAGCAGTAAAAGAAAATGCACACAGAAGTAGTGGATTTCCATGCTGTCTTGAAGAAGTAGTGTTGTCCTTCCAACGGAAAGACAGTGCTGACTCTTGACATGCAAACCAGTAATGGTCCACAACAACAGAGCAAACTCACCGCAGAGTCAGTCGACGTTTTGAAGAATATTGGTAGGTAGGTCATCACAGAGTACACCCACTGTAGTCCTGGTAGAGATTACGGTATTGGTGGGCCACTTGAGGTGCAGACCCAGTGCAGTCATTGTAGAAATAATGGTATTGGTGGGCCTTCAAAGATGCAGACCCACTGTAGTTCTTGTAGAGACGGCCAGCAGTCATCTGTTGCGACTGTGCAGGTGCACAATTACCATCGAAGAGTCGTGCGGACAATATAGCAAGTTCATAAACCACCACTTGTGCACTCACAAAACTTTTTGAAATTGTCCTTAGAACCAGCAATGCTGTTATCCAGTCCCTTGCTGAATTATTAACACACATGCAAACACTAACAGTCCCAACTTCTCACATATTGTGCATTACTATGACCAACAGAAACGTGTGCAGTGAAATGTAACTTAATTTGAAGAACTGGTGTCCATACAATTATAAATTTACAACATAAGAATACAATTACAAAGGTACAAAATACATCATTAAAGAACATAACAATACAGGAAACAGTTGTGGTAATATGGGCTTTACAAAAGAATCAAAATAACATATACATCAGTGTTACAGGAATTATGACGTAAGTACATACATAAAAGATCAGAATAGCTTTTTAAACATCAACTTCACACATGAGCATTAAAACAGAAGAGAATAACTAGTGTTTAAACATCTTTACAAAGAAAATAACACATTATTAGAAAAATTCCACAACATAACTCGTATCAGCTAAACACATAAAGACAGGAAAAACACAAATATACAAGAGTACACAAACACATAGAGGAATAATAAAAAGGGAAAGTACAGGGTTTGTTTTACCGCAGTATCTTGCAAACAAAACTTTCTTTACTTTTTGGAGATCTCCCTTCGTTCTTCATTATTTCAAAAAGTGCTATCTATACCTGCTTTCTGTACTTTTTTCGTAAAACTTCTCAATGCATTTCTTCCAATTCATCGCAACTCATTCTCTTATATAGTTTACCCCTCTTAAGCCAACTTAAATCTACTGAGCTCAGATGCATAAACTAAGGGACGAGGCAATGCAGCAGCACAAAACAATTAATACAAACAGCAATGAAAAAAAATGCAAATAGGCGAAGCTAGCAGCAGTAAATCTAAATTAGCAGAGCAATTGCTAATATTACAACTAGTATAAGGCACAGTGCAGCAAACAAGAAAAATAAATCAGTAGTAAAACTGGCTTAACAGAGTAATACAAAGTGAAATTCAGTAGCACTATGCCTGTCAAACAGCAGCAGCAAATGTAATAACTTATATCTAAATATGACAAACCCACAAGCAGAAAAAATAGTACACTAAAGACAACAATGCAGATAAGGAAACGTTTATTCACATCTTAATGTCTATGTAATTAAAGTGGTGCACCACAACTTATTCTACGAAAAATATTACCAAGTAGTTGAAAAGAAAATTATGTATGCAAGTCCTGTGAAGGGAAATATCTTTTTTTTTAGGCGACTGATGACCTCAGAAGTTAAGTCGCATAGTGCTCAGAGCCAAATATCTTTTTGTGCTCCGTCGTTTTTTTTAAAGTAGATCATAACGTTATTATTTACTGGATCTGTAGGCATAAAATATCTATATTAGTACATCTATAAAATTTCATTTTAACCAATGCTGCAGTGCAGCTAGAAACTAGGTATTAAACAAAATGAACAAACTCTCAACTAGAAAGACAATAGATGTAAAATGTTTCTCATCATTTCATTAGGCATTTTAGTAAATATCACAAATTAAGAGCTCCACAGTATAATCATATGTTTTCAAGTTTCAGTGTGTCGTATTTGCGATGCTTTCTACAAAGAAATGTCAATAGTAAGGATAATGGCCTCCTTTTTTGTCCACCTGTGCCTCTGAAAGGCACACACTAATGGCTTTTTTCCAGGCGACTGTTGTGCAGCTGGGTGCTTACATTGACCTACCTTCCTTACCAAAATATTTACGACATCAGTTTCCGCAACAGTGGCAGTCTCATATAAAAATATTTCACAGGTTGAGAATTTGCATTACAAATGTGTAGAAACAAAATCCTATAAATATAACAGTGTCCAAAAAATTTTCATTGGCATTGTGATACATTACGCATATACACACATTTCAAAACTCTTAAAGTACGATTCTCAGCTTATTGATCATAAACATACCTCAACAGCATAATACACATCGTCAATGTAATAATAACATCATAACAGATCAATCACATCTCAGAATCGTCGCAGCTTCTTTCAATAATTTCAAGACCTTCAATAAAGTCATCTACCTCAAACGTACTTCAAAAATCATGATCCCTTACCAAATACATCATTCAAAGCTCTCATAGTATCACAAAGGTTCCGAAAAAATATGAACAGTTCACAAAGTACAGACGAAATACAATTTCATAAGTGTGAAGTTATCCACTGTGTAATTGCATAAACATCTGTCATTGATGTAGTAAAAAAAAAATGTTTGTCTCTCCCAGTTAAATGATCAGATAGCTGTGTAATTTATGTGTTAGAGAAATATGGTACCGCTGTGTAAAGTTGTATAAGCAAATACCATATTAGCTAGGGCTCCTTGTGCTTGCCAAACACATGGTACACAAAGTAAGCGTGTACCCCCCTGAGGATTAATGTAATTATACCCTCAGGTGTTACAGATTACAGTAATGGAATGAAATGTATCACTGAAAACTTTCTTTGTATCTTTGTAATTCAAAAATCTTTAAAATAAATGTTTTAAGTACAAAATTAATCATTCAAATACGTGTCCTTTAGCGCTAAATGTGCATCTTGCTATAAGATAATTCTGTGGAAGTGTCGTAGTTATCGTCCTCCGAAAGCTAAGTTCTGCAGAAGTCAATGTACTTACCTCATGATAAACAAAAGTGAAATGCTATGCGTATAGATATCATAGTTATTACGTACATTACTGTGATCAAGAAAGTACTATACTGTAACGAATTGTTGTGCTACGAAAAAGGCTGTCACATTGTAGCTATACCACAAGAGTTACTACTAAAACATGTTTTACTTTCCAGAAGAATTCAGAAAAACTGTGCAGATATAAAACAGATACAGCACAAAAGCAACAATGTAAATTGTGTCACACATTAGTAGCATCATGATATAATCGTGTAGCTGTCAAAGATACCAAATGCTAAGTCATCTTTAATCCCGCAGAAAGTACTTCAAATAAAGAATGTATTTTCAAGTAAACCAAAATGTTGCATTAAAATCTCATTATCTGTACCTGTATATGTTCTAAGTATGTAAGCCTTATAGTCGTTACGTAATCGTGCAACTAACAAGCAAGAATGTACAAATAACAACACTCTGTCGTCTGTTCACTATAACAATGCACTCGTAATTTCTGTTTAAATAAGTTCTCTTGGTTCTTGACTGGATATTTAACTTCAACATTGTTGCATGTTAGTTTCTAAGTCTGACAAAGCATGCTAGTAACGTGAAGTGAAAAATTTTATAGCAAAGACTAAGTTAAAAAACAGATTATCTCTCAATAAATGGTTTTACATGTGAAATATGGTAGAATCTTTTACCCTTTCTAGTGCGCAGAGTTTCAACTTCAAAGCAATTATCATGTTGTATACATTGGTAAGGAATGCAAAAATTTTCTCAAGGTTAGCATCTACGTTATTTTTCTCTGACTCAGCCGGCGCACGTGGCTGCCTCCAGTGCGAGTCATTGTCTGTCTCTTTGTTGGCGCGCGTCGTTATAAGGATTAGGAGACCTAACTTCTACAAATTCACCTTGTCGAGAGGGCCCTGCCCTGTTTGAATCCCGCCAGTTCTGATGCAATTCAGGCCTGTCGTTACGATCATATCGTCTGCCGTCATGTCGGTAGATTCCATAGTTTCTTTCTTGTTGGTTAAGTGGTGGAGAATTTCTCCCTGAATCGTAACTGCGTGCTGGACCATTGCTTCTGAAGTTATTCTGTCTCCCTTGATAATATTTATTTTGGTTCCCATATTGTCTGTTTCTCTGATTGTCTCTGTGATAGTCATTACCACGGAGAGGTGATCTTTCCCTGTAATTGTTACTACTCTGCCAACAGTTGTCATATGGGTGGTGTCTCTTTTGGTCACGATTTACGTTGTAAGAATAGCCTTGTCGTGTCCAGTTATTATTTCTGTCATCGCGGAATTCTGACGGATGTGACCTGTAATTGTTGTGCTCCTGTTTTCGCGTTCCGCGATTGTCAGTATCAATTTCCAATTCTTGTAACAGTCCCTGAAAAGCTTTGTCGTCTTTGCAATGTCCTGCCAAAATAATATGTCGTAAATGTTCAGGCAATTTGATTAAGCAAATGCAGATGAGTTCTGAGGGGCTGTAAGGGTTTGACAGGTACTGATTCTTGTGCAACATGTCTTCAAAATATTTCACAAGACTGGAAAATTCAGATTGTTCGAAATGTTTCATCATTATGATGCTATGTTTTACTCGGTCTTGTGTGGATTGAGATCAAAATGTTGAGAGGAAGATATGATAAAATCCTCCTTCACTGTGGCAATCGTGAATGACCGATCGCATTCTTACAGCTGGTTCATTCTCTAAGTAGCCACACATAAATTCTAATCTGTGCTCTAATGACCAGTTGGGAGGAAAACAATGAGAGAATTGATGAAGCCACGCTTGTGGATGAGTGTCATTGCCGGAATTCTTAAATGTTTTGAATTTACGTGTGGTAATAAACAGCTTATAGTCAAAATCATAGCGTCGGCGAATCGCATATCGGTCATTGTTACGTCGTGTCGGCGGCTCCATCTCAAAATTCGCTGCACCTTGCCAGTATCTTTCATAAACTCCGAAGCGCCCCGTGTTATTATTTTGTGGCTGTTCCGTATTTCTATGTCCTCTTCCCGTATTGAAGCGCGAGTGTCCTCTGAAATACGTAATTCTTGTATTACTTGTGTCAACTGATCTTGTACTTCCCGGATTTCTCTTTGGTGTTGCGTATAAATTTGATTCTGATTTTGTTTAAATTTCCTAATTTGTTCGTACTCTTCTGTGTCATTAAAGCTACCGGTCTTGCATCATTCAGATTATCATCTACCTTCATAGATAAATTATTTAGCTGATCCGAAAGTTCGACTACTTTCTCTGATAATGAACTAATTTCCTCCATGTGTCTTTCTGAACCAATTTTCAGAGTATCTACTGTGTCCTTTAAGTTTTCCTGAGTTTTTGCAAATAGCGTAACTGAATCGGTAGATGCAACTGAGTCAATTTTAGCCTACATGGTCTCATGATTAACATGAACAATGATTTGCAATTCTTTTATGGCTGCTTCGTGATTCTGTAATGCATTTTCATGCCGGGAAAAAATAGGTTGAAAATGCTCACAAATTTGTGCTTTTACGTCATTACAGACTTTTTGACATTTCGATTCAATGTTATGTAACTCATAGTTAAATCTTCACGTGTTTGTTCAAGTGTGGTGTCTAACTTTTGAAGATTTTGTTCCATTATGTCTAACTTCCGAAGATTTTGTTCCATTGTGTCTAACTTTTGAAGGTTTTACTGTGTTTGTCTCTGATTTTGTTCCATTGTGTCTAACTTTTGAAGCTTTTGCTGTGTTTGTCTCTGATTTCACACGCCATTATTGTCACAATATTTCACACGATGGCACAGAAAAGCACAATTTGAAGAGCAAAAATAAGAGAACACATTAACATAGCACTGAAAATAATATCTAGTTAATTGCAAGCGCAGCTGCGAAATAGTTGGTGCAAATCTACATGCATGCCACAACTGTTTTACTGTACAACAATGAAAGACTGCAACAACAAAGGAGATTCTCTCTACCATTATGCGCTAGCAATAAACAAAACCTACACTAATTACACAAACTACAAGAAAAAATCAGAAGATTCCAGTGAGGTATCCTCGGCTAAGGGTCGACATATGAAACGTCCCCTTAGAAAAATTAATGAATTACTGTGCTGATAAACCTCTTACGTTATTTGATTTTCAAACAGCTGAGCAGAACTGAACGTATTCAGACATTTCGCTCTTTCCCTATTCTGATCAACACTAAACTGACACACAATATTTTTAGCGCAACGCAATCTGACCTTCAATAATCCTTACAAAAGAATGGCCCTGACTAACATTAACCTATACCTTTCACAAATCACTTACCTCACAAAAATCTTCGTTACTCAAGCTACTGCAATACAGAGAGCGCCACTACTGCCAGCTAAATAAAAGATTCAAAATACTGAAGGCACTAACTACTAATAGCCATAATTAGCAGATGAAAGATTTTGATAGAGAACAAACAATGTATTTACCTTAATAGTGTTAAAAGTCATAATATATATAGCAGTTCATGACATCCAGTATTACAAATTTACTGTCTCTGATGGTTACACGTCCAGATCATCCGCTATCAAAACTCCGCCATTTCTCTCCCCACATCCACCACTGCTGGCGGCTCACCTCCAACTGCGCAACGCTACGCCCTGTTAACAGCCAACTGCCCAACACTACAATAGCTAACAACAATTCAAACCAGCCACAGACTGCACGTAGCACAGCCAGTGATTTTAATAGAGAGCGCTACGTGGCGGTAGCGTTACCAATATAAGAACCTAAACAGCCTACTTACACAAGACATGCTCATGGCCATAGGAGACGGGTTGACCCCAGCGTGTGTCTTTCTCCAAGAAGTCTTCGTCGCCGATTTCCCGGATATGTATGGTTATAAGGCTCATGTGTCCCACGTCTCGCCAACTAACAGTAAAGTCGCAGTACTCCTCAGAGAGGGCCTCGAGGCGGACTAAGTCCGATATCTCCCCGACGCTAGAGGAATGGCCGTAACGGTGCTAGGCGTCCGGATTATCAATATGTACGCCTCTTCTGGAACGAATCGCCGTCGTGACCGATCGCTCTTCTTCGCAGAAGGAATAGCACCGCTTTTTCAGGGCAGGCACGGTGACTTGATATTAGGGGGCGATTTCAATTGCACCCGAGCACCTAAAGATCAGCTGCCATTTCATTCAGCTGGTAGATAAAATACATGGGAACATGTCCGAGGAAATCGACAGGGATACACCCATTTCACGAGTCACTCATCTAGTCACATCGATAGGATTTACGTCTCCCGTTCTTTCGCAGGAACGGTAAGTGACGCGGAGGTGTAGCCAGTGGGCTTTTCTGATCACGATCCCTATATATGCGCCGTCACCCTTCGTCGCCAACGGGTGTGGCGCAGCCGACATCCCTGGAAATTAAACCTTGCTCATCTCGTTTCTCCGGATTGTCGACGCGCCATCGAAGACACGTGGAGTTTGTGCGTCCGCCGCCTCCCGACGTATCCTACATCGATTAGTTGGTGGTCAAACTGCGCCAAGCCGGCCATACGGAGAACCTTTATTACGTATGGTCATGAGACTGCTTCCTGGAGGCGGCAGACCCTCGATTTTTATTTCACCGTCCTTCGCGAATGCGCCTCCTTGCCACTCACACTGGAACAACAGATGACAGTACAGCGTGAGAAGGCACAGATCGTAGTCCATATGCACCAACACCTCGAAGGGACGATCGTCCGAGCGCGAACACAAGACAGACTCGCAACGGAACGACCCACTATGTACCACGTCATTCGAGAACGTACACTGCTGATACATGCCATCACCACTGAGGACAGCCGTCATCACAACACACAACGCGGTATTGGTGCAGCCTTCTTCGACCATTACGCACGACTTTATTCTGCTCAATGTTCCGACCCAACGACGGTGACAGGAGTCTCACAATTGGTTTACGGCATTGTCCCACAGGATTTACAAACTGAATTATTGAACGACATTACGGAAGACGAAGTTAGGTAAAGGAGCAGCGAATAAGTCTCCTGGCCCTGACGGGCTCCCTCTGGAGTTTTATAGAACTTTCCAGTATTTAATGGCTCCCAAGTTGACACACATCTGCCGGGAGCTTATGTCCCCCGCAGTGCCGCTCCTCGCGCCCTTCGTAGAAGGAATAATTATGCCGGTCCACCACAAGCCTAAAGGTGGGGCTCGAATACAAGATTACCGGCCCCTAACACTCGTCAACTGTGACATGAAGATATTCACCAGTCTACGACTGACCCTACCTTACGTCATCTCACCACATCAGATTCCCTAGGTGGTATCAACAACATCCACACTGCATTGTGTAGATACCGTGACATACTAGCCCTAGCCAGGGCACGCCGCATCCCGGGAGCGCTGGCATCACTAGATTGTAGCCAAACTTTTGATCGAGTGGATCACACGTACCTAATGTCCATTCTCCAGCACACGCAGTACCCACAGCAATTCACAGACGTCGTGATGCGCCTCCTCCGAGGGGCGACTTCCAGAGTGCTCGGTAACGGGCGTCTCTCGCAGTCCCTCCCGATTTTCCTATCGGTGAGTCAAGGCTGCCCCTTGTCGACCTTACTCTATGCTCTGGCACTGGAACCGCTCTTCTGTGGCCTCCGTCAACACCTCACCGGTCTCACCTTAGTGACGTCACATTTCGCTGTACAGCATATGCAGACGACCTGTTTCTCGTGTTCCACAATCGCGACGATATAATCAGCGCACTAGAATGGATTACCACGTACAGTGTCGCTTCCGGCAGCTGTCTCACCGTCACCAAATCGGTCGCCATGGCCATAGGAGACGGGTTGACCCCAGCGTGTGTCGAAACCTTACAGCTTCGTGGCACTATCAAATGTCTCGGAATAGAGTTTCACGACGACATACTGCGCACTGCGGCGCTTAACTACCGCCGCTTATTACAACAAATTCGGGTCCAGATCTTCAACCTTCTTCTGCGGACCCTTGAGATTCTTCAAAGGACACACTGTCAATGTTTACCTCGCATCGCGCCTTCCACATATAGCTCGCGTCCTTCCAATACCGTTACTGATGGCTCTACGTCTATTAGCGGCATTCGGAGCCTACGTCAGTACGGGCATGCTCTTCAAAGTCAGTTATGAGTCGCTGGTCCTTCCCCCAGAAAGAGGAGGTCCCGGTCTAGTCCATGTCCACGACAGAGCTGTGGCCCTGTATGTCAGCTCACACATCAGACTGTGGCGCCACCACCTGGAAAGTTTGGCAGGTTTGCTGCTGGAGTCCTTAGCTCCGCCCTCCCTTATGCCTCCACTGACGATGCAAGACATACCACCACCCATCTACTATTTCGGGAACTTTTACATTGAACACAGCTATGTCTGTATCGTAGTACCACCGACGAAACTGGCGTCGGCGCGGGATATATATCATGTCCTATAGCCGAGGCGCCCCCCAAACATCGTGGAGATCAAAAGCTCTCAGGTTAATTGGAAGGTGGTGTGGCGGACGATACACGCGGTTACGCTGGATACAGACGTCCGATCCACATGATACATCACAGTCAATGGTAAACAGATCACCCGATGACGCCTCCACAAGATAAATATGGCGGAATCGCCTCTATGCGTAGACTGTGGGGTGCCAGACACAGACGAACACCGTCTCACATGTGGCGCGGCAGAAGACGTATGGCGCTTGGTGCGATAAATTTTGTCTTATTTTCTACGAGTGACTCGGGACACATTACACCTCGGTTTCTACTATTTCCGGATCAACAGTACTTCCCGCGCACCAAAACCAACGCAGTCACTTGGATCCCATGGCATGCGGTACACTACTTATTTCACGATGGACCTAAAGATGTATTCGACTTTTGGACCTACCTACAAGAACGTCATTGCAAGATCGTACGGAACCCAAAATACAGACAGTATTTTTCTAATTACTTAGGGAGTGCCCTACGCGACCCTCCACGCAGCTGGATCATCAACAGGTAGGAGAACACACCCATTGAGTGAGCTGGCAAGACTAAGTTCTATTCTTGGTGGAATAACATACGACATACATGAAGACGTACCTAGATGATGAAGCGTAAGGAGCGTAGCGACTGACGCTTCTGCATCATGTACGCAGCATTTTTTTTTCGTTTTCCTCACATACATTACCGCGGTGTAGGAACGTGCCGAGATATTGTTTTGTTTACTCAGTGCACGATGCGGTGCTAGATACATTTATTTTTATTGTGGTATAAAGTAAACCAAATTAAGAATACATTAAAAACATGAAATAAAAAAAAATAAAAATAAATAAATAGAAATTCCCAAAAAAGATTTCCCCTTACCTTGATTCCTTGACGGGCGAGGGGGCACTGTGACCAGGCGTCAGGTTACGACCCCTGATCACTCTGCCCTCCCCGCCCTCCCTTCTATTAAAAAAAATTCTCCGAACAAGAAAACAGTAGATTATTAGCGACTTTTCTCGAAAAAAAAAAGCGGTCTAAGGCGCTGCAGTCATGGACTGTGCGGCTGGTCCCGGCAGAGGTTCGAGTCCTCCCTCGGGCATGGGTGTGTATGTTTGTCCCTAGGATAATTTAGGTTAAGTAGTGTGTAAGCTTAGGGACTGATGAGCTTAGCAGTGAAGTCCCATAAGATTTCACACACATTTGAACATTTTTTGCAAAGTGCGCGAATACTTTTAAAGAGAGGCAGTTTCCAAATAATTGCTCGAACCACAGTCGCGATTAAGATTATTGAAATGATCGTTGGTTGTGTTGGTAAAGAAAAAATCGAGGAGGAAGAGAGGGAGGCTGTAAAGCAATGCCGGCCGGGGTAGCCGAGCGGTTCTAGGCGCTACAGTCTGGAACAGCGTGACCGCTACGGTCGCAGGATCGAATCCTGCCTCGGGCATGGATGTGTGTGATGTCCTTAGGTTAGTTAGGTTTAAGTAGTTCTAAGTTATAGGGGACTGATGACCTCTGAAGTTAAGTCCCATAGTGCTCAGAGCCATTTTGCAAAGCATGCCCACTTGTCTTCATACGCCGTAGAATAGGAGAAGTATTCAGAAACGTGTAACAAATCTCGAGCCTTTCCCACAAGATGTGTTTCGGCCTCGCACATACAAATATTTTCACCACAGTTGTTATCATCGGATCGGCGTGCATTAGATAAGTTTTGTTCGACATTGCATGAGGGCGAACTTTTTGAAAGTAGCAAATTACCTTTGAGACTGGTTCTTCAGCATCTCGGTTTTAAGTACAAAAATATTTAAGGCTGATAAATGTTGATGGAACGAGCATAGCCGCATGGCGATGTGGATTTTTACGTGAGATAAAAAAAAAAATTGGTTTCGAGGATATTTTCTGGATCGACGAAACAAGAGTGAATGCTGGTCATGTTGTTCGAAAGTTTGGAGTGACGTCGAAGAACAGGATATGGCACCCCCCAATGGTAAACGTGATGGAATTATTTTTTTGCATCCTTTTATTCCCGGCTGTGAGATGCATTTCAAATAGAAGGAAACTTTCACAGAAATGAATTGTTGCAGCCGCTTCGTGACCTCGACAGTGACGGAGGAATTGGCTGTGTGAAGGTCAGGGTGAGGCACCACACCCTTCGTCTGGACTTGGGTTGAGAGTGATAGTGCTGACCGCAAGCAGTTCGCACTGAGGCAATACGACATACGATATGGCACGTTGCAATAAACGTCGCGCGACGCGACTCTTGTCAATGTGACACTCTTGTTCCCATTACAGTAGGCTAGTAAGATATTCGATATGATGTACGACGCGATTCGCCATACGATAAATAACAAGACATCTAAATCTACGGATATACCCCTCGAGCCACCATAAGGTGCATGACGGAGGGTACACTGTAACGCTACTAGCCGTTTCCTTTCCTGTCCCATGCGCAAATGAAGCGAAGAAAAAAGACAGTCTATATCCCTCAGTAAGAACCATAATTTCTCTTATCTTATTGTCCTGACCTTCACTTAAAATGTGCGTTGGTGGCAGTGGAATTTTCCATAGTCAGCCTCAAATGCCGATTCTCTACATTTTCTCTGAATAATGCCTCACTAAAAGAACATTTCCCCCCAGGGATTTCCATTTGAGTTCACGAAGCATCTCTATAATACTTGCGTGCTGATCGAGTCTACGGGTAAAAAAATCTAGCAGCATGTCTCTGAACCATTTCGATGTCCTCCTTTAATCCGACCTGGGGGTGTCTCACACACATGAGCAGTACTCAAAGATTGGGTCGCACTAGTGTTCTACATACCGCTTTCTTTATAGACGAACTGCCCTTAACTAAAGTTACCCCTACGAAATGCAGTCGACCATTTTCCTTCCCTGCCACCGTCCTTACGTTCTCGTTCCATTCCATATCGCTTTGCAACTTTACTCCTCGACATTTAATCGACGTGACTGTGACAGGCACTCCGTCTTCAGGCCACAAGTGGTCCATCGGGACCATCCGACCACCGTGTCTTCCTCAGCTGAGGGTGCGGATAGGAGGGGCGTTTGGTCAGTACACCACTCTCCCAGTCGTTATGATGGTTTTCTTTGACCGGAGTCGATGCTGTTTGGTCGAGTAGCTCCTCAATTGGCATCATGAGGCTGAGTGCACCCTGAAAAATGGCAACAGTGCATGGCAGTCCAGACGGTCACCCATCCAAGTGCCGGCCACACCCAACAGCGGTTAACTTCGGTGATCTGACGGGAACCGGTGTATCTACTGCGGCAAGGCCTTTGCGAACTGTGACAAGCAGAGCGCTAATAATCCTTATTCAAACATTACGGGATTGTTTTTCGAACTCATGTGCATCAACTTACATTTTTCTTCATTTAGAGTGAGCTGCAAATCGCCATCCCTTCTACAGTCACTCAAAATCGATATGTTCCTGTACACTGCAGCTGGCGTTACTTCTGCATTACGACATTTACGATACGTGGACGTATAATGAAGTAGCTGCGCCCCTTCTCGCATTTCTCATGTGTACTTTACCTTACATGCACACCGTAATTTTTCCAGGGTTACACACTACCTTTGTTCAGTGATAGTGACACCAGGTTCCTTGAAACCAATAAGCCAATGGACCCCTGTACCCTATGAACAGGTTGAGCGTCACCCTTCCAGCAGATGGGTCACTCTTGAAGTTCTCAGGATGAGGGGATCTCGCGTCCGTCGGCCGTCGTAATTTAATGTATATATTATTATTGTTATTATTATTTTTTGATTGTTGCCGACTTACGTGGTGGGCCTTCATAAAAATGATATTTAAGTTGAACAATGTAATAAACTTTTCATATAAATTTCCTCGGCTAGTCAGTTGACGTTAAAGCAAAAGATCTTTAGTTATTAATTACAATTGCGGCCCACACACGCGCGAGAGTATTTTTCTTACCTCCGTTAACCATTGTATTGTAGTCAGAGTCCTGGCTCTGGGTCTCGGCTATGCTACTGAAAATAAGAATCTTAAAGCTAAGTATTTCTGCAACTTCGTGCGGCTGTGGAGAAAAATTGATATTATGCTAATAGCGGGCGAGTTTTCAGCTTCCGTTAAATTTTCATAAGTTAATATCGCCACGTAATGGCGTCGTTGGCTGCATCGGCCGCTGCGATTGTTGAGCTGTAAATTACTTGAATGCAGGTTAATTCAAGGAAGGCGGACATGAAATCGGGATCACCTCTTACAAATTAAATAATAATATTAAATAGTTATATTATATGTTTAACTCATACAAATATGCTTACATTTGTCAGCACACACAAGATGTCCCTCTAGACACATTCAAGACAAGCGAAGAAGTGAAGTCGACTAAAAAATTAACAAAAGAGTGTAACTTGTCGTCTCTTTAGATCATTCTGTCATAAATTATTTCTTTGCAATCTAAACCTACACAGAGAAATTATTATTTTACGGCTACATGATAAAAAAAATCTCTTACAAATTATGAATGTCTTCTTTATAAATAATTTAAAGTCTTTTCGTAATATGGCACTGGGGACGCTATATTGCCCCCCGAAATGTTTATGTCATAAAAAATGTTCGTGTTTTTTGACATAAATATTTCCTCTTTCATGTCCACAGTGTCCACACGCAGATTTTTCTTTCACAGTTTACATATGTCACATCGTATATTTAGAGCGTTAAATTACTGAGGTGTGTTGTCCACAAAGTGTAATACAGATGAGGTTCAAGGTATACAACCACGAGTTAGTCCGGAATGTTTGAAGTCCCAGGGGTGTCAACTGTTCGCTCCCCATTTGGCGCGGCCGTAGGGAAACCTGGGGAAAACCTCGGCGGAGCGACAGACTAACTGCTTTGGTCACTTTCACTTAATTGTTTCTGGAATGTCATTGGAGTACAGGATGTGCATACAAATATTTTTGTTGCACTATGCAAAAAATGAGGTCATTATAACAATTGATTGCGGTGTCGTTGATGATCTACGCCGCGACGTTTGGCTCGCGACGGCGTCGGTTGGTGTGTTCGGTGCTCGGCGTTCGCGGCGGCTGCGGAGAGGTCAACGCCCGCTCGACGCCAGCGTGTGTCTCGCCGTCGCGGAACGTCAGAATCAGCTGATCGGCTGCACCGTTGGCGATGCGCTTCTGTCTCGGCCGGGCGTGGCGGAGTGGGATGATGTCCGCCCCCCGCTCTTGTTGGCAGGAGTCAGCTCTGCTACGCATCTCCGACGTAGTACATGAAACACACACACAACCAACGTAATATTTGTTTCCCGCTTCAGATGGTTTCGCTAGTGGGAAAGGAGCATTTATTAGTGCGGCAGTTGTTGTTAAGTTTTCGCCAGTTTCCGAGTGTCAAGCTAGCACTGTCTTGCAGAAAACATGACATGGACCTTCTCCCGTGAATGCAGTTTTGATGCAATACTGTTTCCATTGCACGTCAGTTTTTGTCTTGATAAAATTATTTATGTTTTCGCCGCACTCGCAGGCACTGGTGAGTGTCCCAATACGAGCTTAGCACAAACATTCGCCGTTTCTGCGGTCGCTGTTTTGCAACAGTCCACGCATCGCATTCCAATCTCGCATTATTGTGCTCACTGAAACTACAGTCTGTCCCAAAAATATTGACTGTGGGTTCACTTCACGTTAACAGTTCACATTTATAGGCAAATTCACAGTTTTTCGTGCGTAATATTGGCGTTTGGCGTCCTCACCGCTGTTGAACGTTCAATACTAGCACTTCACTGTCCATATCACAGTTTCGCCTTCACAGTTTTTCACACTGCTTAAAGTAACTGTTTCGATTAGTTCACAAACACTAATGTATTTCATTCAGTCTGAACTGGATTTTGGCTAGTGCTGGATTTTACCAGTCTCTCGCACTAATTATCTCTTTTTATTTTCCACTTAGAGTCGTACTTGCCTTCAGATTTTTTGACTATACAATTGTATTTCCGTCTCATCTGAGGGAAGTCCCCATGTCATGTCTGCCCACTCATTGCGTACTTGCTCTCCAGAGCCAGGCTCGACTTTACAAAACCTTGCCTCTCGCATTATTGTACACATTTTATAATCTAGGCCTAGCGTGCAAGTTCCTAGATTAATGTTAGATTTGTGACTTTTGTTTGCACTACAAATTCGTGCAAATCTCTGCCTTAGCAGATGGCAATATATTTTAACAGTGCTTAGCGGTAGTCGCGTTTACTGATTTGCTTTGTACTTTGTCCACAACACATGAGGTACCTTGGGTGATGTACACCCTGCACTCATGTTGTTTAGTAAATTATGATTGAGCATATTTCAAGATCGGTATAGACATAAATACATGGAACAACATATACATTATAATATTAAATTTTCATAAGTTTCATCACTACTACAGTTCAAAAATATTCATGACACACTAATGAAAAATTCCTTCATCGTTACATGCTATTGAATTTTCTCTTTCTTTAAATATTTTTTTTTAGCGTTTTTCAACATGAAATTTTTAACATATTCTTAAACCTACGTTCATTTTTTTTTCTTCAAAATGCAATTGCTTAAAAATATTATTATTCCTTAACATCTACAAAATTGAATCGCACTAATCTTGTGTGCCTCATTGTCTTTAAATATTACACTAAAATCGGAACATTGACACACAGAAAAAATACACTATAAACTTAACCTACTACACACAAATGTAAACGTTGCTCTACTGAGCGAACTTCTTTAAGTCTTTGTAAGTATTTTTCTTGTTTCCTTAGTAATTGCCTCCTTATTCGACCACAGGATGGTGTAGTTTGCGTGACAGAAAGTAACGTGAGGTACCACTTCGATGTTATAGGTGTAGCCCTCGATAACACCAGGTTTTTCCGAAAACACATTCTCATAATCTGTAAGTAGCTGAGTCAATTCGTTTTGTTGTGCTTCAGTCAAATGTTCTGACTCCCTAACTTTCATGGCTATCAGTTTCCTTTTTTCCTCTCTGTCTTCAGTAATAAACTCCTTATAACATGCTTGTCTTGTACTTAAGTCAGAATATAAATTCATTACCTGTATTCCTTCGAATCTCGTTTGAAAGCTCCGGCAATATTTACCGTGCACTTCCCGTGTCCTCAACAACGGCAAAATTACACGTCTATCCTCATTCATAAGGCTTACTTCCCCGCACAAGAGGTCGATTTTTGCGTCCCTCTGGCGTAAAAATTCCATCCCCAGGATGCAAGCAACACCTAATCCCTTAACTACTAGGAACGAGCTTTTCATTGCTTCATTTCCTACCGTAAACTCGACTTGCACCTGGTGCTTTATGATATGAGATTGTGCACCTATTGCACCTGTAACACGACACTTCTTCACTGGCAATACTGGTATTCTATTATTTTGACTCAAGTACTTGTAAAAATTTGCGCTCATGACATTGGTTGACGCACCGGTATCGACTATTATGTGTATTGGTGCTCCATACATATCTGCTTGCAATATAGCCTGCACAACACTTTTGTCGGTTCGGTTACATGTCTGCGGTATGTCTACAAGTTCCTTTTCTATTTTTGTTGTATCTCAGCATACAAAGTTTATGGCTGTCATCTGTGAATGTGCCCTCACTACACCATCCTGCAGCCAACAACGGAGAGCGTATTGTGGCTGTCTTTAGTTTAACGGATGAGCATTAGTGGGTTGACAGTTGTCTGTCACTTCCACTAACCTCACATTGTGGTTCTGGTTGTTGTTGTTGCTACTGTTGGGTTGGCCGCCCTGCCTCCCCGATGGTGTATTTTGATATTGTGTATGGCTCTGGTTTTGCGGTGGTCGGTTGTAACTTCCTGACATGTTCTGTGATGGACCTGGGTTGGCGTTCCATTGTGGCGCTGTGTTTTGTTGCCACTGTGGTGTCGGTTCGTTACGACCACGCCACTGGTTTCGGTTGTTCCGCCATTGCGGATTGCCGTTACCATTATGTCCATTACTCATGCGTCCATCATGATGTCTCTTTCGATTTTCACGATTATAACCGTTGCCGTTATAACCATTGCCATTGTTTGTGCCTTGATTCTGTTGCCGGTGCTCTTGCCTATTCCCGTTACCATTTGGTACTAAGTTACTACCGTTACTGTGGCTGCTATTGTAATCGGCTTTGTGTTGATTATAGCCTGCATGGTTCCACTTGTTTTCGGTTTTCATATCTTCGATCAATAGGTCAACAGAATCCACTATTTCCATGAATTGTTCTATATCGTATTCCGGCACATTGATGAAATATCTTTTAATTTCACTGGGCAACTTCAATTTTATTAATCTGATTATATCACGATCGGACATTGGCTCGTCCCAGTACCTGGTTTTGTTTATATACTTTTCGAAATATTTGCGTAACGTTCCCATCTTAGGATTGTACATTTCTGGACTGTACAACTCCTTTCGTAGTCTTTCTTGGACGCTATCGGACCAGAATTTTTGCAAGAATGCACCTTCAAACTGTTGCATCGTTAGACATTTTTCGGACACGTCGGTGGCCCACAGTGCCGCGTCACCTTGAATAAAGGAGACCACGAACTGTATTCTTTGTCTTTCCGTCCATGTCCTGGGAAACACATTCCTGAAGCTCTTAATAAATACAACAGGGTGGACATTTCGTTTTTCGCTATTGAAGGGTTGGAATGTCCTGTGTTTTATTACATTGTCCTCTTTTTTGCATGTCTGATTGCTACATTCTGGGACATTCATCACTTCGTGATGTGCGCTGCACGGTATCGCATGTTGTTCGTGCTCATAATTCGCATTAGGTTGCGGTTGCGCACTCGCACCCTGCCTACCGTCAGCGTTATTATAGTAATCAGTACGCGGAGTCGGATTCATGATCTGTCCGCCACTGTTTACATTGCTTTCCAACGCAGACAGTCTCCGCACGACCTCCTGTTGCATATTTGGCAACTCCGCTGTCACACGGGATTTGATCTGTGTTAATTCGGCGTGCAGTGCGGCAGCGCTAGCGTCAATATTTACACTCGCGGCCGCAGTCGCTTGTTCTACAGCTGTTTTTACGTCGCTTTCAATCTTTGCAGATATCTCGCGATCCTTTACTTCTAGCCATTCATTTAATTCTTTTTCTACTTTTTGAGCTTGCACTTCCAAATATGCGTCAATACTTTTCCGTGCATCTATCTCCACATTATCTACGCGGTTGGTTAAAGTCTGGACATTATCTTCAAGCCTAGCCTGCGATATCTGTAATTTTTGCATTTCGCCGGCTAAGCTTTGCACAAGATCGGGTATTTCTTTGCACGCGTCCCGCATCTCGGCTAGTTCGCTTTGGATCCTATCTAGTTTTGCTTCATTGCGCTGCTCTTGCTCACGTAGCATCTGAGCCAGTTTTTCGTCTCTTTCCCTATCTCTTTCTTCTAACCTGCGCAGAAATTCTGCAAATGGGTCTGCAATCGGTGAGCATACTGGTGCCCCGCTTAATCTAGCACTCGATTGGCCCCCCTGCCCAGGCAGTGGAGTTGTTACTCTATTCCCATTCTGCTGTGGAGCGTCATTCACCGTCCACAGATCCTCGCCTCCCGCTCCGGAAATTATGTTATCCGAGGCGGTGGCTTGGGATTCGTTTACGTATTGCAAATGATCCTCACTTTCCATATTAACAGAATTTTGTTCTTCTGGTACGGATGCTTTAGGTTGTCTTATCTTACCCATACTAAATTCACTTTAAGCCACTGACAAATCTTTAACACTGATACACACACGATTAATTATCCCCTCCAAAAATAAACATATAAATAAACAAAACGAATAATTATCCCCTCCAAAAATAAACATATAAATACACAAAACACCGAAGGTATCTCATGTGCACATGGGTTCGATATTCCGCACAGAGCTACACAGGATACTTGCACAATAGGCCTTACCTTACTTATTTTTCTTTCTCGCAATCCTTTTTCTTTTCTACACTTTTTCCTCTCCAGATCTCCTCAGGGTGTGGTTTTGTTGTTGTACATGTAAAAGAATTCATACAAGCATTAATATTTTACAACAATTAGACACATACATAATTACATTCATTACAATAGAATCATATTAATCGGGCCCCAAAGTTGCGGCGCCAATCTCGCGTCCGTCGGCCGTCGTAATTTAATGTATATATTATTATTGTTATTATTATTTTTTGATTGTTGCCGACTTACGTGGTGGGCCTTCATAAAAATGATATTTAAGTTGAACAATGTAATAAACTTTTCATATAAATTTCCTCGGCTAGTCAGTTGACGTTAAAGCAAAAGATCTTTAGTTATTAATTACAATTGCGGCCCACACACGCGCGAGAGTATTTTTCTTACCTCCGTTAACCATTGTATTGTAGTCAGAGTCCTGGCTCTGGGTCTCGGCTATGCTACTGAAAATAAGAATCTTAAAGCTAAGTATTTCTGCAACTTCGTGCGGCTGTGGAGAAAAATTGATATTATGCTAATAGCGGGCGAGTTTTCAGCTTCCGTTAAATTTTCATAAGTTAATATCGCCACGTAATGGCATCGTTGGCTGCATCGGCCGCTGCGATTGTTGAGCTGTAAATTACTTGAATGCAGGTTAATTCAAGGAAGGCGGACATGAAATCGGGATCACCTCTTACAAATTAAATAATAATATTAAATAGTTATATTATATGTTTAACTCATACAAATATGCTTACATTTGTCAGCACACACAAGATGTCCCTCTAGACACATTCAAGACAAGCGAAGAAGTGAAGTCGACTAAAAAATTAACAAAAGAGTGTAACTTGTCGTCTCTTTAGATCATTCTGTCATAAATTATTTCTTTGCAATCTAAACCTACACAGAGAAATTATTATTTTACGGCTACATGATAAAAAAAATCTCTTACAAATTATGAATGTCTTCTTTATAAATAATTTAAAGTCTTTTCGTAATATGGCACTGGGGACGCTATAGGGACTACGGATGAAACCATTGCATCGTTGACACTTTTGACGGTGTAGCTAACGCTTCCACATGCGTGTTGGAAACGCAGAAAGCTACACTATTCCTTTGCCTACGTGTCGGTGCTTATACAGGGTGAGTCACTAACTACTGTCACTAGGATAACTCCGAAAGTATGACAGAAGCAGAAAAGTTTGTGGGACAAATGTTGCGTGCGACAACGGCGGTCATAATATGACGTTGGTTTTTGTTGCTTCGTGAGCTCACGTCAGAGATATGAAGGTCAACTTTGGTTTTTTAAATGGGATGCTATAGTTTGGTACTTATTTTCTGATAGCGGCTATCGAGACGAATCCAATGATGTGTAACAGTAAGGTCTTTGAAGATCTACGTAGGTCAAAAAGGTGGCATGAACGTTCATTTACAGAAGGTGTTCGAAGTGATGACCATTGGTACCAATGCAGTGCTACAATCTTCTTATAATGGATTGAGTGATATTCCTTATCACTTTGGCACTTATCGAAGCACATGCTCTCACAATTCTCTCTCGTATATAATGCAAATAGTAAATATTTGCCGAATACACCATATTCATCTAACATGCCATTGACATCTAAACACCATTTGACAGTTTCGCAATACTACACTAATAGGAACGTTAAGACTAGTATCGTCGAATCAAGCAAATGTGAATGATGTATTCCTTCGAAGAACATGTCGATATGCTTCTCATTCTCGGAGAATGCCAACGAAAATCACTGAGAGATCGAGACTCATACGCTTAAAGATATCCTCGATGTACTCACCCCACACGTCATAATTTAAATATGTGTATGATAAATTGAGAACAACTGGTTCTTTAACACATCGGAAACATATCTGGCAAAGTAAAGTTACTAATGAGGAAACGGAAATTGGTACTCTTGCCACTATGGTTGGAGATCCTTGAGCTAATTCGCGTCAACTTGCAAAGGAATCTACCGAGGCTAGAGTAGTGCTGTTCTTGTTCTGCATCGCCATAAATATCATCCTTACCGTATCAGTCTCCACTGGTACGGTTTGTGTGTATCGCATTGAATTCTGCCGATGGAGTCAACTCCAGATTCAGAGGGATGACACATTCAGTAATTTGATTTTATTTAGTGATGAGGCAACATTCACAAAGCATGGAAATGCTAATTTGCATAACATGCATTATTGGACAACTGAAAATCCATGTCGGCTGCGGCAAATTGCACACCAAAAACGGTGGTCTGTGAATGTATGGTGTGAGATTCTGGAGGACAGAATTATACGCCCCTATTGCATCAAAGGAAATCTGAATGGTAGGAAATATATTCCTGCAAGGAATGTTAGGTCTGTTATTAGAAGAAATACCTTTAGGAACAAGGAACAGAATATGGTATCAACAAGATGGGTGTCTGGCACATTTTTCGCTGATGGCTAGAAATGAGTTGCAGAGACAATTCCCAAATCACTGGATTGGACGCAGAGGAGATGTGTCGAGGCCGGCTCGTTCGCCAGACTTGACACCTCTGGATTTTTTCTTGTGGGGATTCATAAAAGACATTGTTTATAAAGACCTTCCAACTACAACTGAAAAAAGATATGCGAGAGAGAATTGTCAGAGCATGTGCTTCGATAAGTGCTGAAGTGATAAGGAATACCACTCAATCCATTACAAGAAGAGTGCAGCACTGCATTGATACCAATGGTCATCACTTCGAACACCTTCTGTAAATGAAAATTCATGCCACATTTGTGACCTTCGTTGACCTTCAAAGACCTTACAGTTACACATCATTGGATTCGTCTCGATAGTCGCTATCAGAAAATAAGTAGCAAACTGTAGCATCTCAATTCAAAAAACAAAGTTGACCTTCATATCTCTGAAGCGAGCACATCTAGCAGCAAAAAACCAATGACTTATTATGGCCCCCATTGTCCCATGCAACTTTTCTCCCACAAACGTTTCAGCTCCTATCATACTTTCTGAGCTATGCTTGGTGGCAATATTAGTGATTCACCCTATATATCTGCATCACAGTCATGCTGGGTTGCATGTACACTGTAGCAAGGCCCTAAAACAAAAACTTTTTGATTGTCCATCACATATTATTATTGGCGAGTCTGTAATAGGATGACCGGAGCGGGTGACGTGGTCGGGGTTGTAGGGCCTGGCTGGGTAGAAGAAGGTGGCTGTTTTTAGCAGTCTTCCTCTTTATTGTTTGTTCTTCCAATACATTTTCCGGTAGCTCAGCACCACCGCTCGTGTCGTGGTGGAGACGAACTGATGCACGCAGCCCAGGGAACACTACGCCGCGCTCGGTCAGCGGCTGCGCAGGCGGGAGGAGGTTAGCGGCACGAGGCCCGGCCCAGCGCGCCTCCTGCAGACACGGTGGCTTGTGACAACGCCGGGAGTCGCCGCTGCAGCAGCGGGCAACGCCCTCCACTAGTCAGTCCTCAGGGACAGCGTAACTGATGACAATGACGTGACAATGCGTTGTCGAACGGGTCCAGTTACATCTGCCCTACAAAATTGTTACACACTGTTCCCAAATCTTATGAGTATTCTCTATTCCGCTCTCAAGAACCAGTTGCGGAGTGCCCTAAGGAAATTATAATAGGCACGGTGCAGTTCTTTCAGCAAGTCGGTCCACATCGGGTATTTTCAGTAATGGAAAACACAGTCGTTACTGGATACGTATGCAAGGCCCAACATTCAAATGTACAATCCTTATGTGGTGTCACCGCCAGACACCACACTTGCTAGGTGGTAGCCTTTAAATCGGCCGCGGTCCGTTAGTATACGTCGGACCCGCGTGTCGCCACTATCAGTGATTGCAGACCGAGCGTCGCCACACGGCAGGTCTAGAGAGACTTTCTAGCACTCGCCCCAGTTGTGCAACCGACTTTGCTAGCGATGGTTCACTGACAAAATACGCTCTCATTTGCCGAGACGATAGTTAACATAGCCTTCAGCTACGTCATTTGCTACAACCTAGCAAGGCGCCATTACCAGTTACTATTGATACTGAATCATGTACAGTCAAGAGCGACGCTCATCATTGATGGATTAAAGTTAAGTATTCCACCAGCTACGTCCGTTTTTCTAAATTGTAATTTCCTTGTCCTGTTCCAGACCTCACGCCAGCCTGCGTGAGCTAAAACACATGCCTTTCGGCTTCCTCTAGTCACACGGTGTTGGCTCTCCTGCCAACCCACAACACCTTACATGTTAGTGGTATTATGATATGAATTCTCAGCGGGGTACCCATCCGCGTACTGGTAACAGTCGCCATTTTGTAGTACAGAGATAAGTGTTCATCTGTTAATGTCGTCAGTAGCTCCAGGGATGCAGGCAGTTCTGAGTGAACTTTCCATAATCCTTCCCGAAGTTGTTCCGAAGGTAAGAGTACTGGGGTTAGGTGCCCGCACATTGCGTGCAAAAGCTGATGGTAGTAGCTGATATTCCCCCTGTGTTTCATTAAACCTTGACTGATTAGCCACCATGGAATTAAGTTCATTAAATGTATCCTCTAATTAACAGGTTTCATCTTCAACCCCCCATATATTACAGTTCACCCTTAAGGTCCATTGATGTCCGGTCATAATTACGTCCCCTTGTTGCGAGAACAAAACACCACTTGATATAGGACGTACCTTCAAGGCTTCAGCTAAGTTGCAACAGCAAAACAGAATAACTGTACTGAGAGATAGTGCACGCCTTCCCTCTTCCCTCTTCAGCGCAACCCATGACGCTGGAATTGCTGGTCTTACCAGAACGTCTCGCCTACTGAGAAACAACTCACATTAGCTCTTCCTTTTTACGCATGGCCTAAGAGCATAATAGCATGTCTGATCACTGCCACAATTACCTTGGTTCTGTTGTTTATTTACTCCTTTGTTATTCTTTTTCTTAGATTCATCTTTCTCTCTACTAGAAGTTACTGCAGACAATGAAGGAAGTTCCTCAAAATTCCCCTTGAAAGGCCTAATTCGGCTCACATTCGCAATAGTAGGGCGAGTTGGAAGCTGTAATTTTACATTCACTGGCGATGTCATCTCGATCACCTGGAAAGGACCTTGATAATGGGATATAAATTTTTTCCTTTTGCCTTTTGGCACATACTGATTAGTCATCATCACCCATTGTCCTACATGATATTTGGGTAAAGGCGCCTTTCTGTTGTGAACTTTGCCCTGTCTCTCTAATGGTTTAGTGTTCATTTTTTCACCTGCCGCCAGATTGTTTTCAACTTTGTGGATAAATCCTTAACAGCCGAAATATCGGTTCCTGGTGGGGTCTTGAGCAATTCTAACAGAGATGGCATCTTCTGACCAAACAGTACTTCATACGGAGACAATCCTGTACTTTCATGCACTTTTGAGTTATGCGCCGCAATTACGAACGCCAATAGGGTATTCCAGTTGTTGTGTTGCGAATTTACAGAATAACTTAACATCTTACCTACTGTACAATGAACTCTCTCGGTCCGACCATTAGCCTGTGGGTGTAACACGCTTGTTCTCAATTTCTTTACATGCAATAACTTGCATAACTGTTTCATCAAATCGGACATAAAGTTTGACCCTTGATCTGTTATTATAGTTTCAGGTGTTCCGAATTTCAATATCCATTGATGTACCATGGCGTGAGCCACTGTTTCGGCTTGCTGGTCCGGAATAGCTGTCATAGACACATAGTGCGAAAAATGATCTATTATTGTTAAAACATAGCGATTGCTGGTGTTTGCACAAACGGTCCCAAGACGTCTATGCCAAGTAATTGGAGAGGTCTATCCACTTCCGATAGTTGTTGGAAAACAATTTTCTGAAGACTCGATTCCACCTGTTGAGCACACGGAATGCAATTCTTTATGTACTGATCGACATCTTGCCTACGCGTTGACCACCAATAACTCGGTGCTACCCTCCTTTCCGTTGCTCTTCCACCCGAAAGACCAGAAAACATTGAATCATGTGCTTGCCTTAAAATTTCGCTTCACAATTTTTCTGGTACGACTATGCGTGGACCGTTCCTAGTTTTACGATACAATATCCCGTCTTCCACGACGAACTGTCGCTGCGAGGTAAATCGTTGACAATCTGTGTCAGCAGTTTGTGCCTTCACCCATTCATTCTCATTTATTCCTGTGCATTCCTTGGCACATACTCTACGACTCAGACCAGCCGCATTTCCGTGCGATTTACCCGGTCGATGAATCACTTCAAAATCGTACTCACTAAGACGCAAAGCCCACTTACTTAATCTACTCGTTGGGTCTTTAAGCCCTAACAACCACTTAAGTGCTGCATGGTCAGTAATCACCTTGAAACGTCGTCCATACAAATAACACTATAAATAGGTTATTCCGAAAATTAATGCCAATAACTCCTTCTTGGTTGTTGAGTAATTTTTTTCTGCATTGTTTAGCTGTCTGGAAGCATATGCTATCAGGTGTTCTTGCCCATCTATTTTCTGAGATAATACAATACCCAAAGCAAAATTGCTAGAGTCACAAGATAATATAAACTGTTTACTAAAATCTGGAAAAGCCAAAATTGGACTAGATGTTAACAAATTTTTTAACTTTTGAAAAGCCTCTTCGCATTCTGCTGACCAGTGAAATTTTGCTCCCTCCTTCAACGACTGTGTGAGGGATCTTGCAATTTCCGCAAATTTTGGAATATAACTCCTGTGAAAATTGGTGAAACCTGGAACTCTTTTACTTTTGTAGGTGTCCGAAAATTCATTACTGCCTCTACAAGTTTTGGATCCGTGTGACCCCCTCCTGTCCTATAATATGACCTAAATAATGGACTTCTTGCAACAAAAAATGACATTTTTTGAAGAGTTAACCACACCGCTTTCAGACGATCGAAAACTTCGCGCAAACGGCGCACATGTTCTTGCACATCCTTTGAGATAACAGTGATGTCGTCCAAATATACCATACACTGATACTCTAAAAGTCACAGCATTAGAGAAGTTTGGCATATTTATGTAAAAAAAATCAAAAAGTTACCTGTTATCAAACATGAGAACATTTTTGCATATAGTGGCAAGTAGGCAGCAGTTGCAGTCGCATTAAAAGTCTATATATGTTAGTATCATATATGTCAGTATCATGGAGTATGAGCATTTACACTGAATATGCCCACAATTGCCATTGAATTATTACGAAGCTTGATCCACTCATCGGGTGATAATATCACTCTACCGTTGCCGTATCAAGGATTTTCGAAAATCATCATTGTATAGAATTTATAGTCAGGCATTATTGCAACAATGACATATGCAGTGTCATGGGCATTTAAGCTGTAAGATGTGTTGAAATTTGATATTTTTGCCTCCAATACATCCAGCTGGGGTGGTGGTTTCGTCTCAGTTACATCACCTGTAATAAAAATGACAATAATCAGTTAAACATCAGCTAGACATACACATTGACAAATACATACATTATCGTTATCAATATTTACATGATCCAGATTACTGTTGTTTTTTCTGCTGCTTCAGTGCTGAATGCTTCCAACTGAAAGTATTCTTGTACTGAGTATGCTAGTAAGTCAGTGATAAAAGTGTGTATATATATATATATGGGTGTGTTTATTACTGCAAAAATATACATATCACATTGCAGTGTGGCTAACTTTTTTACAGTAAGAAACATACTCATATATACACACTTTTATCACTGACTTAGTGTTGTATCAGTGCTGTACATTGTCTAAAAGTTTGGGTGATTATGACCCACATATAGCTTCTATGATGAGCATCAAGTACATACATATCGTCAAAATATATATGGAAACAGTTGTAGTCATGTGCTTACAGTTACAATGGACCATTTTGTTCAACACAACAGGCATAATGCCTTGCTGTTATTTTGCGAACATATGATGACAAAATTTATAACTGTGTCAGCTGAAGCAATAATGAAGGAATAGATATGGACTTGCAATCGTGGAAGAGCAATGGAACATTACAAAACAATTTTATTTTTGGTTAGTGCATTTAATACACAGGCATGCCCACTTGAGGATTAATAGAGCTTGCACACCAGACTCTATGTTCAACAGAAGGTACTGCTGCACAGCAATTCAGTGCATGTTCTGCAACAGTATGTAGCTATATATATGAGTGTATTGTACCAGATGTTGAACTACATTAATGTTTAAGAATGTACATATATCTGTGAAGGCATGGTTGTTACCATGCCTGGATGGACAAAACACCCTCTTCACAAGAACTTTGTACCAATGGATTAGTCCAAACTGCTAAAAACCAGAAGAAGAAGACAAAGACGAATGCAACACTATTGTCTGACAATACACAGGCGATAATTGTAGGTCCATCTAACTGTGACGAGACAAATTTTATTGTGTCATTGCTAACACATCCAGATGGAGTTTCCTTCAAGCGAGTGCATGTACTTTCAAAAACTTTACTTCACACCAAATATCAGCTATTACACGAAACATTTTTCGACATTAAGGATGTAACATATAAGACATTCAGTGTAACAAATGATACCTCACACCAGAAAGAGTAAAACTGAACACTTTGTATATACAGTATTTGGCAATGTAGCTGTGGAACATCAGGATCAAATTTGGAGATGTTTTTGTTTTGGCTGCCATATGGCGGTGGATGTTTTTTGTTTGAGTCAAATAAATTCTAATATTGTGAAGCAGTTGGTAAAGGGTAATGGAAACCTTATTATCCCTTAACGCAAGAAAGTGTGCATTTAAAACATATTTAAGAAGCATATTCACCTAATTTACAACTATATGTAGGGATTTCTGGAGTCACACACATTACAGGTTTTTTTGTTATTGGTGAAGCGAGAGAACTGAGTGACAGGCTGTACAGATGAATTTTCCAGGAAAAGATGATGCTCTAGTACATAAATGTGCGAGTAAACTACATATCATAGACACATCCATTTGCACAGATGGATATACGTAACTGTCTGAGCTGAATCAATAACTGCTCTTATAGATGTAAAGAAACCTCTCAAATATGATACAAAATATGCAAGCTATAAGTTTACACAAACATGCAATACAGGCTGGGTACAGAGAATTTTAAAGAAATCCAGGTTTAATTAATCTAATATTTTTAAAAACTTCAAACCTCAAGAGGAATTTATTGAAAGAGATAGATACGTTTGCCAAAATGTTACATATGACTAATGTACATTTGAAAAACAACACCCAAACAGTAGAAAATATAAAAATATTATTAAACCTGTGTCTTGGTAAAACTACTCACGTCCAGCATTAAAAATTTGAACAATCGATCACTGCAGTATATATTTTATCATGATCCCAACAAATTATTAAAACCACTAAGACTACTCAGCACATCAGAGCTTTGAGAAAGATGTATCACTGAATAATTTTGGAGACAATAGTTCTAGAACTCCAGCATTCAAAACGTTCCCACACAGCTGTATTACAATATGACGCTTGCCTGTCTTATGACAGGCAAATCTTGTAGATATGAAGCAATGCTGACAGGACAATATATATGTTTCAAATGTATTTTGGCGGTTATTGGCACATATTCCAAATTTGTTTGCAGCTTACGTATGAAAGCAAAAACAGGGAAGGCAGTCACACAGGTGATGTATTGATTGCTGCAGACAGGAGTGTCCAGAGTCCAGACTGTCTTCATACCAGTCATGGTGGTAAGTTTTATAATAGCTATTTAAAGATAGTGCTGTTATAATATGGTATACATTGCACATCACTACTTGACATTCTACTACAAGACAAATACAGTGGGACATCTGAATAGAACAATTAAAACACATATGTGGAGGCATTTTAATGTTTGTGGATCATACAACTGGATGAATATCCTCCTGAAAATAATCAAACAGTATAACTGATCCATACATCTAATAATAGAAGTGAAACCAATTGATGTTCACGATAGTACTTTTGAATTACTGTATTAAATCACATATATTGTGGATTATTCCAAATAGATATTTAATTTAGGTGATTTAGTACATATTTCAAAATATAAGACTACATTTGAGAACACATGCTTACCAGACTAGCCAAGTGAAATATTTACAGTATCCAAGGTGCAGAGGACGAATCCGAGAACATACATTCTGAAAGGTAGCAGAGAGGGGGAAATGGCAATAAGTTTTTACACTGAAGAATTATGGGAAAGCACCAGATCATGTCATAAGACATCAAAAGAGCAGAATACTGGTTTGATGGCTTCCGTTCCCTGCACTGCATAATAGTTGGGAAGATGCCAGAAATGTGCTAAAGAAGAAAGAGCATAAACCTCACACCACACAATAGCAAAGTATGCATGCTAGGAAGGGCATCATAGGTGGTGGTAAGAGTCTTGACAAGCTACCTGTAGAATTACACATTCCTACATATATTACAGGCCAGGAAAGAAGCTAGTAAAACAGCTCACAGAATGCAATTTCGCATTTGACAGTGGCATTAACGACTGATTAAACATTGCTTGCCAAACTTGAATTGGGTACTGGTATAAATTTCTAACAAGTTATTATCACTGCTCATCATACACTGAAGAAGGAGAAGAAAACCCAAGCATGTTCAAAAAATTCCATCCATTCATCATTGTCAGCAGCTAAAAGTGTCCTGAAGTGGAGAGGTATAAGAAGACGAAGACTAATTAAAGCACCTAGGGTTCTACCAACACCCCATCATCACCAGGCAGAGCCGCTCTATTCCTATTCCCACACTGGTGGGATTTTCAGTTGTTGGATCATTAGCCAGAAGAGCAGGTGCCGTCGCCTGATCAGTGAAAAATGCAAAAAGCACTCATGAACCGCCTGACATGGTGAAAAGACGTAATAGGTCGATGGAATTTGTGGCTACTGGAAGAGGGCAATACACACCAGCAAGAGCTTAGACTGTTTACAAATAAAGATCCTAGCTATACTACCCAATAGCCCACTTACAAATACCAAACTACTTGAATTCATCAAACAATTCAGCATTCCAAGATTTTATAGAGTGTTTATGCATAATATGGTGCCTCAGACTATGTGGAACTCTAAAGAATGTGGAATTTTAAATTTAGATATTGTCAGAGGACTTGGGAATCACCTGGTGTAATATATTAAAAAAACACTCACTACTTTGATTCATTTTGCGACTTATGGCCTCCAGAAGAACTATGCAGCTACTTCATCAACAACAAAGTGTTCCACAATTTTCAACATTACCAGAACTTCGACATATAACAGTGTGGGCATTTATGTCTCACATGCCTCCTGGCAACTGCAAAGAAGATATGAAAACAATCATCACATATCGCTGCATCTATTAAGATTTAGATGTGATGTTGTACACTTTAAATTTAAAAGAACGATCGACAGTTTTCTGTACAAATTACTTTCGACCGATTTAATCATGCAAAGGAGGTTGGTGTATCTTATTGACTAGGTTGGAAACATACAATAGCATTCCTAATGTCATAGGATGAAACTGCAAGCTATATATAGGAACTGCTGTTCACTTTGCTTCAGTATCCCATAGTGCATATGAAATTGATGATTTAAAGGCACATTTAAGACAGCCTGTACCACGATTTGAGTTATGTGCACATGTCAATTGCTCCAAACGGAAATAAGAACAACACAAATTACAGCAGACTTTAGCCAGGAGGGCTCTTTGGGCTCACTATAAGGGTCTTTAAAGAAGCAAATTTTGCAGAAGGATGAACATAAATTTAATGAGTCAGCTTACCCAATAGATATACTACTAGCAGTTAGCATGATTTGTATGAAGTGCAATATCACAACAAATTCGTACCTCAACAGCAAATTGATTCATACAATCTACGGATTCTTCTCTACTGTTAGCCGAGGTTACACAATTATTGAAGTTCCAGCCAAGTACATGTGAAACGTCCCCTTTGAAAAATTATACATGACTGTGCTTAAACTGACACACAATATTTTTAGCGCAACCCAATCTGACTTTCACAAATCCCTACAAAAAAAAATGGCCCTGACTAACATTAACCTATGCGTTTCACAAATCGCTTACCTCACAAAAATCTTGGTTACTCGAACTACTGCAATCCAGTGAGCGCCACTACTGCCAGCTAAATAAAAGATTCAAACTACGGAAGGCACTAACTACTGATAGGCATAGTTAGCAAAAGAAAGATTTTGATAGAGAACAAATTATGTATTTACCTTAATAGTCATAATATATATAGCACTTCATCACATCCAGTCTTATAAATTTCCAAACTCCGCCATCTCTCTCCCCACATCCATCACTGCTGGCGGCTCACCTCCAACTGCGCAACGCTACGCGCTGTTCACATCCAGCTGCCGCTGCCCAGCACTACAATGCAAACTAGCCACAGACTGCACACAGCACAGCCAGTGATTTTCATAAAGAGCGCTACGTAACGTTGCCAATAAGAAAACATAAACAGCCTACTTCCACATGTACCTTCCAGTGACAATCCAGACATACCATCTTCCTGTCTTGAATATTGAAGAGCAAGACAGACATCTCATCGACTTTCATGATGATGAAATCGTATCATGTATACACGTGAAGATGGAGCAGGAGCAGCATGGGTGTAAGGCATAAAGCCAACATGCAACCATCAATGCATCAGTTTGCAGTGGAAGCACAACGAATTAACATGGAGAATCCGTCAATTTCTCAAATCACTAGGCTTGAAATGGCGCAACGATTGCACCCAATATAGTTGCCCCAGTCGAATATGACGAATGATTTATACATCAAGAATACTTCTCACATAAACCTTTTGCTTGGGCAATATTTGACAACGATGACAAGAATAGGCTTACGATTTAATATCAGGATACTGTAACATTTTTTGATGCTGTAACACTATCCAGCGACAGTTTCCTATGCTGTGAAAGAAAATTAGTGCAAACAGACGGAAACGAGAGAACAATGACTCATCTCACAGATAATGCTTTGCATTCCTGATTCAAGAAATATGGTACGAACTGAACGGAACTGAAATTTCCCGCACAGGGACTGTAGGGATCAGATCAACTTTAAACCACACATTTCAGCTTCGAAATCAGACTTTGAACGGTTTAGAAATGCAAGCTGTATCATGGGTGAAACATAAGATTAACGTACAACTGAATACAAATGCAACAGTATGTACATACATCCCAATATGTTAATTCGAGGACATGAGGTGCGTTCTTGTAAATGTAAAGCAGGAACTTTTTCTGGTAAAAAGTGCAAAGGATGCTAATGCATACAAACAAGGAGAAAACACACCTGAAACCAAGAAGACTGTTAGTGATAAGTTAGTAGCGGATGATGCTTCATATTTTAGTAATTGACAAATAGCAGTTGAAACTTTTAAATATGATTGATTTGGGAATTAATTTGCCATTGAATTTCCAGTCATAAGAGCTTTTTCACTATCCTCTGCTACCAAGCAGCACTCGACAAATATGGACTATTAAGACGTCACTGCAACTAGAAACACCTTGTTTCATAATACTTGCGCTACAATAAGGTAGGAAGGGAACTTGAATATTCATTTAAGCGATTCCAACTACTGTAATGTAATTAATGCAATTGTTTACCTTAACGCTGCGTTGTACCCCTATGAAAAATTGCATGAATACTGGAGTAATAAAAATCTACGGTTTATTATTCAATATGTATGCGAAATTTCGTCCACCATACGATGAAGATGGTAGAGAAGTTGGATGCATGCTCAGTCCGAAGGAATTTAATAGGTTTACACCATTTGCAGTGACAGAACATGTCCCATAGATGCCTGTATATAATACGAGGCATCTGAGAACTTTGCAGAAATCACTGCAAGGTATGTGCTGATACTGCAAGACTGTGTTGTTAATTACTCTCCAATACAAGGAATTGTACAGAGACTCACATAAATGAATAGTCACAGCATTGCATCTAAAGCATTAAAAGATGGTACCTCAAAGTATGAACATCATAATAGACACTCAAGGATTTTTCGATGACTGCGGACAATTTACATATAAGGATTTCACATATGTTGTGTACACAAACAGTAAACGCGTTTTTATGCCGTTGGATAAGCAGCTGAGCAGCAAGTCGTATACTCCTAGCTCACTCATTTGTTACATAGTTTAATTCTTAATTTCTTTGCGTGTTTTTGGTACTTGCATTGTTTAATTCATAAATTTCGGGCGTATTATAGTATTTGAGAGTTGTAGCATCGCGTTTTAGTACCTGAATAGTGTAAATTCGCGTAGTCGTTTGTCTACTGTTTTTGTTTTGAACGGCCAGTGTCGGTTGGTCACAGTCAGTGTGCTCCCTGCCGCCGTTGGATAAGCAGCTGAGCAGCAAGTCGTATACTCCTAGCTCACTCATTTGTTACATAGTTTAATTCTTAATTTCTTTGCGTGTTTTTGGTACTTGCATTGTTTAATTCATAAATTTCGGGCGTATTATAGTATTTGAGAGTGTAGCATCGCGTTTTAGTAGCTGAATAGTGTAATTTCGCTTAGTCTCCTTCCGCCGCCGAGCAGTGTCAGCAGTGCGCAAGTAGCAGCATTACTGCATTTACTAGGCAATCTTGTATTTTAATAACCGTTTAAATTTTGTCGATTTGTTTGCGCTCTCTGTAGATTAGTTCAGACGTTCTTTGCAAAACAGTTTTTTAGCATGGATAGGGACTGCAACTGCTGTGTTCGGATGCAGGCTGAGTTGGCATCCCTTCGCTCCCAGCTTCAGGCAGTGTTGGCTTCGGTCACACAGTTTGAGGCTGTTGCCAATGGGCATCACTGTGGGGGTCCGGATGGGGGTTTGTCGGGGACGGCCAGCTCGTCCCACACATCCCCTGACCAGACTACGACTGTGGTTGCCCGGGATACTGCCCGCATTGAGGCTGATCCCTCACCTGTGGTAGAGTGGGAGGTCGTTTCAAGGTGTGGCAGGGGGCGAAAGACATTCCGGAGGGCTGAACGGAAAGCCTCTCCAGTTTGTCTGACGAACCGGTTTCAGGCTCTGTCTCAGGCTGATACTGATCTTCGGCCTGACATGGCTGCTTGTCCTGTTCCAGAGGTTGCCCCTCAGTCTGCAAGATCCGGGCAGTTGCAGAGGGTGGGCTTACTGGTAGTTGGGAGCTCCAACGTCAGGCGCGTAATGGGGCCCCTTAGGGAAATGGCAGCAAGAGAGGGGAAGAAAACCAATGTGCACTCCGTGTGCATACCGGGAGGAGTCATTCCAGATGTGGAAAGGGTCCTTCCGGATGCCATGAAGGGTACAGGGTGCACCCATCTGCAGGTGGTCGCTCATGTCGGCACCAATGATGTGTGTCGCTATGGATCGGAGGAAATCCTCTCTAGCTTCCGGCGGCTATCTGATTTGGTGAAGACTGCCAGTCTCGCTAGCGGGATGAAAGCAGAGCTCACCATCTGCAACATCGTCGACAGGACTGACTGCGGACCTTTGGTACAGAGCCGAGAGGAGGGTCTGAATCAGAGGCTGAGACGGTTCTGCGACCGTGTGGGCTGCAGATTCCTCGACTTGCGCCATAGGGTGGTGGGGTTTCGGGTTCCGCTGGATAGGTCAGGAGTCCACTACACGCAACATGCGGCTACACGGGTAGCAGGGGTTGTGTGGCGTGGGCTGGGCGGTTTTTTAGGTTAGATGGCCTTGGGCAAGTACAGAAAGGGCAACAGCCTCAACGGGTGCGGGGCAAAGTCAGGACATGCGGGGACCAAGCAGCAATCGGTATTGTAATTGTCAACTGTCGAAGCTGCGTTGGTAAAGTACCGGAACTTCAAGCGCTGATAGAAAGCACCGAAGCTGAAATCGTTATAGGTACAGAAAGCTGGCTTAAGCCAGAGATAAATTCTGCCGAAATTTTTACAAACGTACAGACGGTGTTTAGAAAGGATAGATTGCATGCAACCGGTGGTGGAGTGTTCGTCGCTGTTAGTAGTAGTTTATCCTGTAGTGAAGTAGAAGTGGATAGTTCCTGTGAATTATTATGGGTGGAGGTTACACTAAACAACCGAACTAGGTTAATAATTGGCTCCTTTTACCGACCTCCCGACTCAGCAGCATTAGTGGCAGAACAACTGAGAGAAAATTTGGAATACATTTCACATAAATTTTCTCAGCATGTTATAGTCTTAGGTGGAGATTTCAATTTACCAGATATAGACTGGGACACTCAGATGTTTAGGACGGGTGGTAGGGACAGAGCATCGAGTGACATTATACTGAGTGCACTATCCGAAAATTACCTCGAGCAATTAAACAGAGAACCGACTCGTGGAGATAACATCTTGGACCTACTGATAACAAACAGACCCGAACTTTTCGACTCTGTATGTACAGAACAGGGAATCAGTGATCATAAGGCCGTTGCAGCATCCCTGAATATGGAAGTTAATAGGAATATAAAAAAAGGGAGGAAGGTTTATCTGTTTAGCAAGAGTAATAGACGGCAGATTTCAGACTACCTAACAGATCAAAACGAAAATTTCTGTTCCGACACTGACAATGTTGAGTGTTTATGGAAAAAGTTCAAGGCAATCGTAAAATACGTTTTAGACAGGTACGTGCCGAGTAAAACTGTGAGGGACGGGAAAAACCCACCGTGGTACAACAACAAAGTTAGGAAACTACTGCGAAAGCAAAGAGAGCTCCACTCCAAGTTTAAACGCAGCCAAAACCTCTCAGACAAACAGAAGCTAAACGATGTCAAAGTTAGCGTAAGGAGGGCTATGCGTGAAGCGTTCATTGAATTTGAAAGTGAAATTCTATGTACCGACTTGACAGAAAATCCTAGGAAGTTCTGGTCTTACGTTAAATCAGTAAGTGGCTCGAAACAGCATATCCAGACACTATGGGATGATGATGGCATTGAAACAGAGGATGACACGCGTAAAGCTGAAATACTAAACACCTGTTTCCAAAGCTGTTTCACAGAGGAAGACCGCACTGCAGTTCCTTCTCTAAATCCTCGCACAAACGAAAAAATGGCTGACATCGAAATAAGTGTCCAAGGAATAGAAAAGCAACTGGAATCACTCAATAGAGGAAAGTCCACTGGACCTGACGGGATACCAATTCGATCCTACACAGAGTACACGAAAGAACTTGCCCCCCTTCTAACAGCCGTGTACCGCAAGTCTCTAGAGGAACGGAGGGTTCCAAATGATTGGAAAAGAGCACAGATAGTCCCAGTCTTCAAGAAGGGTCGTCGAGCAGACGCTCAAAACTATAGACCTATATCTCTTACGTCGATCTCTTGTAGAATTTTAGAACATGTTTTTTGCTCGCGTATCATGTCATTTCTGGAAACCCAGAATCTACTATGTAGGAATCAACATGGATTCCGGAAACAGCGATCGTGTGAGACCCAACTCGCCTTATTTGTTCATGAGACCCAGAAAATATTAGATACAGGCTCCCAGGTAGATGCTATTTTTCTTGACTTCCGGAAGGCGTTCGATACAGTTCCGCACTGTCGCCTGATAAACAAAGTAAGAGCCTATGGAATATCAGACCAGCTGTGTGGCTGGATTGAAGAGTTTTTAGCAAACAGAACACAGCATGTTGTTATCAATGGAGAGACGTCTACAGACGTTAAAGTAACCTGTGGCGTGCCACAGGGGAGTGTTATGGGACCATTGCTTTTCACAATATATATAAATGACTTAGTAGATAGTGTCGGAAGTTCCATGCGGCTTTTCGCAGATGATGCTGTAGTATACAGAGAAGTTGCAGCATTAGAAAATTGTAGCGAAATGCAGGAAGATCTGCAGCGGATAGGCACTTGGTGCAGGGAGTGGCAACTGTCCCTTAACATAGACAAATGTAATGTATTGCGAATACATAGAAAGAAGGATCCTTTATTGTATGATTATATGATAGCGGAACAAACACTGGTAGCAGTTACTTCTGTAAAATATCTGGGAGTATGCGTGCGGAACGATTTGAAGTGGAATGATCATATAAAATTAATTGTTGGTAAGGCGGGTACCAGGTTGAGATTCATTGGGAGAGTGCTTAGAAAATGTAGTCCATCAACAAAGGAGGTGGCTTACAAAACACTCGTTCGACCTATACTTGAGTATTGCTCATCAGTGTGGGATCCGTACTAGATCGGTCTGACGGAGGAGATAGAGAAGATCCAAAGAAGAGCGGCGCGTTTCGTCACAGGGTTATTTGGTAACCGTGATAGCGTTACGGAGATGTTTAATAAACTCAAGTGACAGACTCTGCAAGAGAGGCGCTCTGCATCGCGGTGTAGCTTGCTCGCCAGGTTTCGAGAGGGTGCGTTTCTGGATGAGGTATCGAATATATTGCTTCCCCCTACTTATACCTCCCGAGGAGATCACGAATGTAAAATTAGAGAGATTAGAGCGCGCACGGAGGCTTTCAGACAGTCGTTCTTCCCGCGAACCATACGCAACTGGAACAGGAAAGGGAGGTAATGACGTTGGCACGTAAAGTGCCCTCCGCCACACACCGTTGGGTGGCTTGCGGAGTATCAATGTAGATGTAGATGTAGCCACAAACGTTGCGTCATTGAAACCATTTAGAGACTTGAAATGTTCCAAGACAATTAAAAATGTATTCTGGTTGAGTCACAAGTATCATGAAATTCACTGTAATGATCCTTGAATGAATCAAGGATTATAATAAATTCACTTCGAATTTTCGACCATGGTTATACATGTGAAAGGCAGTGATAAATCATTATGAATGCCTGATATATACAAGCATGCAGCAATCAGAAACCGTATGACTTTTGATTGTTCATCACTCAAGCTCATGTAGGAAAAGTAGAATGCTTGCGATCTGAATTTTCGTGTGTTTGTATAGGACAATATATTGAACTAGGTGAAAAATAAATTATTTTTATTAACAAAATTATTTCATTATTTCACTGCTGTCACGTGTAAATTTGGCGCAGCCAAGGTTGCGGTTCAAAAAAGTGGTTCAAATGGCTCTGAGCACTATGGGACTTAACATCTGAGGTCATCAGTCCCCTAGAACTTAGAACTACTTAAACCTAACTAACCTAAGGACATCACACATATACATGCCCAAGGCAGGATTCGAAACTGCGACCATAGCGGTCGCGCAGTTACAGATTGTAGCACCTAGAACCGCTCGGCTACTGCCGGCGGGCATAGTTTAGCAGAGTCAATGGTTGTCAGCGTGGGCCAGTGTGATAACTGGGCGACAAATCACTTGGTGATAGTTACTTGTCGCTGCGACAGCAACGCAACACAGTTAGCTAATTCCAAACCTGGCTACCGACAAATCTGTCGCACGTCTGACGACTCTTCTGCTGTATAAGACGAGGCTCCAGCAGAACCCCTGTCAGTACACATCTGACTTTCAAGACGAAACGTCGTATCAACATCAGCCCTGGTGAAGGGGAGGAGGCTGTAGCGATCGTGGATGCCTTCTCATCGGTTCTGTAACACCTCCATCGTTGACATGAAAATTTTCTGCTACTTCGCGTCGTGTTTTACGTTAATTGGACTTGGAATTTCAATATCAGGGAAACAAAACACACTATCAGACTACAAAGGAAATATTACTGATGTCCAAACCATAACCAACAATGTACCCTACACAAAACGCCTTTATTGGGAAGTGGAGTTCTCACATGTGTGCATGGATCTAGTGAACAGCAGACTTACCTGTTGGTTGTACGTCTCTGAAGTCCGACAGCACATTTTTAGTTTTTAAACTTACCCAATCTTACCAGCAGTGCAGCTGCCAGAAGGTTGCGCTCTACCATATAAACTTTGACAACGAATTGAACTGTGACATCAACACTCAGGCAGAAGCTGGTACACCTGTAAATGAATAACAATTTTTTTTGTAAAATCTTAATACGTTGTTACAGCAACTGCACAAAGTTACAAAAGCTTTCATTAGAATTCAAGATGTTCACGTGACCATAACTTCTTACTCTTGATCCGACCATACTGAAGAAAAAGTAACTCACACACAAATTTTCAGAGCTAAGCTGCCACAATTCTACTACTCTTCACAGTATAGGACTTCTGGTACCTGCCACGCGGGACTTGGTACCACCACGCCAGAAAAGTAGAGGAATTGCTGGCACTTACTGATCCAATGTTCTCCCAAAACCAAGATTATAAAATAATCTGTGTCGCAACCATGTGGTCATCAGTGAGTATAAAATCACAACTTTGAGGCAGTAAAGATTGAAGTAGTCCAAGCATCCAACTTACTGACATGAACTGAATGATAGCATCGCTCCTGCCATAAGCTTTGCGCGTTGTCTAACATTGTCTAAGTCTCCTAACGTTGTCACGAAACAAAATTACTTTGGCAATACCAAAGAAATTCATTTCCTAAGCGATTTTACTTTCTGAGACTTTATTGACTTCATACGCACAATAACAAAGCATAACTATTGAGCTGACATTCGCCGCATGTTCGATCGTTCCAACTGCCAGCTGCATTCTCTTAACAATGGCCTGTCACCTCCACTTCTGCCCATCTTAGGTGTTAGTGACGTCAAACCATCCACTTTAAGAATGGCTGATGCTTTTAATGTTATAAAAGCTTACGTCGTTGCTTCGATGTAGACACTCTCACAAAGGGATCCACTAGAAATTCTCGTACCTCGTAAGTGTGACAATACGTAACTTTATCGTGCACAATTTTTCCTCTGCCCTTGAACATTCCTTTGGACTCTTCCACCAGGTCGTACTGAAGGGGTTTCCATTTCTGCAGACAACACAGAATTTTCGCATAGGACACAGTACTACTCTGTCAGCTTTTGAACATTCCCAACAGCTTGAGCTGGGTCCACATCATTGGTGACTTGCGTTTTTGTGGCCCACATCGCCCAGCTACACGACCATGGTGGTACACTCTTGCCTCTGGCTCACATGGATTCAGATCAGTAATACTGAATTAAAAATTTAAATACCTCATGATTCTCAGATCGCGGTGCTGCTTTCATCAAACTTCTTCTAATAAAATTCTCTAATCATCTACATTTGATTCCAGGTTAGTATTTCTCTCCTTCATTATTTTAATTTATTAATTTAGTAACGGGGGAGTGCAATGAATGTGCACAATGGACAGATATAACCACTGCCACATCTCATCCCTCCCCCACTGCTTTTAAAACTTCCATGAATTTCGAAGAAAAGGTGCTTAATCCATTTCTTGTTATCACCCAGACATGTAGGTAAACTTTATTTTTATCTATATTATACTTAACAATTTTTGATTCTGGCATTTTCATTTCCGTTACAACTACTACCATATCTTTGGAGTTATCCCTATACTTAACGCTATTGATTTCAAAAAACAGCAACTGATACTTAGTAGTACCAATTTCCTTGCCAAATGAAATACATCTAATCTAAAATTCATTCTAATACAATAAATTACAACAAGACCATTTCTTGTTGTGATATATGCACTGTATTCACAATTATACTGTGGCACTATTTAACATTTGGAATTAGACTTCACCACACAGTTTCACATGCTAGTGTTGTGGCAATCGAAATGACATGAGAGGAGTGATTGCACATTGAGATCTAACAATAGGCGTGGTACATGGGGAAGGTATTACTGCACACTACATCTGCGGTGATGTCACCTCATTCTTCATGACTGACAGCATCTACTCCAACCCCTCCCTTTAAGGTTTCTTCTCATTTGTGTGCAAGGTTCACAAATCTCAGAATTTTTTGCTCACAGTGGTGCCTGGACGCCACAAATTGCCTCACTGCAAAGTAAAATTTGTAAGGACCTAGACCCAGGTTTCTTTGTTATGTTAGCTTTTGCCACATAGTTTTGTAATATCTTGTCATAATTGGTTAATCGTTGGAAACTATCATTATTTCCTGTCATGGTTTACTCCAACAAATGGCTACTACTCATGACCCCATCGACTTTTCTCCGTCTGTTACTGCACTGTAATACTCTTTTAGTAGACTGAATATCACATTTCTTTATTGCTTTCAGTACATTTACTTAATCCCTACACTTTCATATTTATTAACCACTTACCCTACCTTCTCTAGTACTCATGGCTACTCAGTTGCTAATTCACCTTGACAGCTTTACAACTATGTACATGAAAAAACTTAATAGTATTCTGGTGCTTGATGCGATTCAGCAAATTAATAACCAAAAATATGACATGCTCATTTCTTCTCCATAACATTATTCTTTCGTTATATGCTGCACAGTGTTTGTTTTCTTAATTTAATACATAGTATTTACAGTTTAAGCACTTGTTGGGGCTCCAAAGCCATCATCTCTATTACATAACATCCTCATCCTTGCACATATGTCACAGTTTGCACTGTTACCTTAGTTCCAAGCAACATTTCCTTTATGCATAATCCTCTTTTAATCTCCAGAAACCTTATTCATTCATAAATAGCTTGGAGTGTTGCTTCCAATATCCTGGTTTACTCAGATTTCTTTTTTTCTTTACAGAAATAGCTCCTACATCGTGTGTCTGTTGCTATTGAAACTCTTTAAACTCTTTGTTCCTTTTTTTTCTAATTTCTACCTTACTCCGATAATCAAATATTCCCACAACTGGTTCCTTTTGCTACAATAACGGAACCACTACTGCCTGTTCATTAACACACATTTTCACGTTACACAATGTAACATTTACATTACAACCATACAAATTCAGAAAATCTAAACCTATAATCTAGTTAAAATTGAATTTCTAAATTATAAAAACATGTGCCAGATTGCTTTGGGCAATGTCTCTGTAGTGCTTAGGATTTTAACGTTGGAGACCAGCAACACTGCCATATCTATTTTGTTTCACAAAGCTGAAAAATAATCTTCTGAAATCATTGAAAGTTCTGAACAGCTGTCATTGATAACTCACTTTCCAAATCACCTACTACTGCATTTGCAATAGGATTTACATAAGCTGAAATGGATGCTGGCTCTTCTTCATATAATAAATCTTTAATTATGACTTTTCTATCAAACTCAAGCATAGCTACTGAATTTTCCATCTTATCTCTTCCTGCAGCAAGACATTTAAACTCTCTAAATATCCTGTCATGAAGCGACGGGTCACAAAGACGTCGGGTTTTGCCCCACTCTGTCTGAGAGTATAAAAGCATTGATGATCGTTATTCAACTCTAAGACAGTTTATATGCAGAATGTTCATTGAACACACACATATATGGATAACATGGCTCACGCTCCTCCCCCCTCTGAGGCACTCTTGTGCTGTCTAATTTTAATTGCTAGTTCAAGTTATCTCACATGCATTCTGGTGGTGTTTTACCCTTAATTTCTTTATTATGCTGTTGTAATGTTGATGCATTAAATTGTTCTGAAAGCGGTGCTGATATTCAAGACCATAAAAGTGGGTTAAAAGCTGTGAGCTATCTGAGGATGTTAATCTTGCATTACTGCCCAACTGTTTCACCAGGTATCCAGTCTAGCTTACCAAATTCCCAACCAGACTAACATTAATTGTAGTCTTTTAGTAATCTTACGGTAACCGGTGATATATATATATATATATATTGAAACACGTATGTATTCAGTAGAAGCGATGGCGAGGCATGACAGAATCTCTGACCAGAGAGTTATTTATCGTTGCTAGTCTGCGCTTGACCGCGCGTGAGTGCAGTTGTTGCACGTAGCGAGTCGCGAGAGCATGTAGTTCAGTTCCGAGTTGGACGCTGTTGCGTGTTGGACTCAGTTTCGAGTCGGAGTTGTGTGTGAGGAGTCGGCGGGCGTCGACATGGGTCTCTGGTCACGATTCGGGACGAGGTATATTGTTAAATAAGGTAATGAAGCAGCATTGCGCACATCTGATAATGTAATGTATGTTAATTGTAATTAATTTGTTCAAGAAATGCCCCAATAATAATTTTGTTTTCAAAGCAATCGTTTTTAAGAAAAGAATTATTACAATTGAAACAATATTTCCCATGCTTTTCCTCCCAGAATCAATTTATTAGATTAATTATTGCACAGGGCCTAAGGTCAGCGATGCTGCCCTATTATTGTGGGTTTAATGATTAATGTTCATTTCTCAATTTTTGTGTCGAGTTTACATTGGGCCATTATTTTTCAATATTTTTGTAGCGAAGGTACAGTTGCTTTAATTTCAATTTGACAATTTGACTATGTTTTGTGGGAGCTCAACAACATTTGGGTCATTATTATTCAGTAATTTTGTGGGGACTTAACATTTTTGCACATTTTTATTATCATTGACTTTTATTACTGTGGGAAGCTAACATTTGGCACTATTTGCACTTCTATTCAATTCTTTTCAATTTCATATTTTCACAGGGAGGTTACACTTAGCACGATGTCCATTTACATTTAATTAATTATTATCTTTCATTTTTGCGGGGAGGTTACACTTGACGACATCCGGTCTTCTGAGAAGTAGTTAGATATCTGCTCTTATTTAATAAAATATAATTAGCATTTGGCGCAACACTTCTACTAATTTTATGACTTTCTTTCCTCAGATCATCGGCAATTCGTTGCTCTGTTGTATTTGTGTTTGTTGCTTTTTGCATTGTGCTTATTTCATTTGTGAATAATTGTGACTATTGTAAAAATGCCGCGAAAGACTATTAATAGTGCATCGCAAGGTATTATGAATGAAATAACCGAATTAAATAACTTCACCGATAGTGCTTGTGACACGCAGTGTAATGATGACAATCCTGCGTTCACTGACAATCAGTGCGTTCCAACCACTAATGATGATTTTTACCTTAATGATGAACAAACGAACTCAATTGTGTCCTCTGTTAATTTGATGACAATTGATGATGTGGGGCGCTCTGTTGTAATGAGCGCTGCCCAGCTTAACACAACCAGTTTGGAAAATTCACGTGACGAACAGACAAATTATTCTAATGAAAATGAACAGTGTACTGAAAGTACGACGGATTCATTTAATTCGGAGATAGTGACTAAAAGTGCGCGTCCGATGAGCAAACTTTTTGGTGAATCACAGAATGACCAAATGGTCACACAAAACGTGACAATTACAGGTATGTCATCAAGCAGCACCGAGAATAGAGCCGGTAATATTGACTTTGAACAAATTATGGCAAGGTTGCTACAACAACAATTTAGTGAAAATTTCAAACAATTTAAAGAAGATAACAAACAATTTAAAGAAGATTTCAAACAACTTAATGAACAGGTCAGACAACAGAGTGAAGATAACAAACAATTTAAAGAAAATTTCAAACAGCTTAATGAAAATAACGAAAAACTCAAACAATACTTTAATGAAACATTAGACAACAATTCCAGACAGCTTAGTGAACAAATTAGAGACGTTGCCGCACAGTGTCATGATACTAAGGAACAGTTACGCGAGGAAATTGAGGCTTATTCAAGAAAAAGCAGCGAAGAAATTAGATCTGTTGCTCAAGAATTAAGGGATATGCAGACAGCTGCAACAGAATCACTCAGAGACTAAATTAGTACAGTCGGTAAACAATGCTCTGAAAAAGCTACACAATTACGCGACGAGTTTAAACTAATGACAGCAGAACTTTCGCGCACAATGGATGCAAAGATAGACGCGAAATTCGACCAACAGAACACTCAGATTGACGAACGTATTAATCACCACATACAAAACAGTGATACGCGCAAGGAACTTAGAATGAAAAAGGTATGCCAGATTGGCTTAGTGCGCTCTCATTGGTCAGCGACTTGTTACGTCACCTGGCAGCCAGACGGCAGCAATCTCCGTTTGTACAATATGAGAGATTGCAAAATAACTGTTTTCATGTTTCTTCTCTTCTCATATAACTTAAAGTTTCGCGCTCACAGGGTTGAACACACTTCATGTTAATATTATATACAAGGTTTCCGAAAGAAATACGTTAAATATTAGTAGCAATGACGATATATCGCCACGCAATACTAGTGGCCGATGTTCGCATCCGCATTCATGCTCGTGTTTTAGGCATCTGACTACGGTAAATGTTTTACAGTTGGGTACTGCCTATTTTACACATGTTTTTGTAAATAAAAAGATAGTAATCTTCGAACTTACCTTACAAATCTGATGCAGAAGCTACGTCGAAGATGCTGAAGGCGACGCTGACCAGAGCCGATTCTTCCTTGCCGAATTCCGTTTCATTGCATCAATTTTGGCTCTTTTGTTTAAATGTCTAATCCGTATAAAAGTTTTTGTTCTGACATATAACTGAACTATTTTGCTATTAAGTTCGGGAAATTTCGCACTTACATGATCTGCCAAGGTTGCCATCACTCGATTACAATGAGAAATATTTGATCCATGAAAAGCAGCAAATATAATTTCTAACTCACGTATTTTAGCAAACCAGTCAGTAGAGGGAGAAATGAGACCTCCTTCTGAAATAATAGTAATCCAGTCTTGTGTCAGACTTAATTCTGTATCAACAACACACTGCCCTTCTGTATTTCCCAAAGAAATGTCAACGTTTTTGCACTTGAATGCGATATATCCTGCTAGATATTTTGAAGCATCATCATTCACGTCTTCACTGGTACACACTGAATCACTGAGCTCGAAATCTAAGAGCAAGTTTTTGTCATCTGTAGCGACGTCAAATGATTTATCAGTTACTCTTATACATAAATCACTCGAGAGAAAACGTGCAAAATCTTCCTCAGTTTCATCAGCTGGTGTCAGGTAGTTTTCAGAAGCAGAATTCTCATTTCTGTCCTCTGAAGTCGAAGCACCAGAAGACAAAAGTATTTCACTTGCACTTCCAGTCAGTATCAATAAACGAATTCTGTTTTTCACCTCGAAAGAAGTGGGATTGTTGTAGAAGACACCAAGGCCACGGATTCTGGAAAACAAATTTTCCAGACAATCTTGATTAAGTTTGGCTGTCGATATACAAGTAGCTCCGGAATTTTTCATATCATTGTAAAGTCCAAAAAGTGAATTTATTGATATAATGAATCCCTTCGGAAACGGGAGAAGACTGTTTCTTTTTACTACTCGCATATTAGAACACATTTCAATAAATCTTTTTAGAGAGTTTTCCTGACTTCTGATATTAAACCCGTAACCACTCCTAAGGGGAGCTTTCTCATCTTGAGGGTATCTCGAATTCAGCACATCGAAAACCTCATTCACGAGCTCAATGAAGCTTCCTTCGCGATCTTTATGCAGTACATATCTCACAGCCTGGGCAGTGCGACGTGAAAATATCTGTGCAGCCCTTCGGACATTCTGACGATCACGTCCACTAACGTTAAGATGAACCTCCGATATGTGGTGATTGATCGAAAGATCGCCTTTCTGATGTCGAAGGAGATCTTCTATAACCATTTTTGTAATCACAGTACCATCAGGCAAAGTAATTCCGTCATCAAGAAAATGATTTCTTAATAACTTAAGCAAATGTGGAACATCAAAAATAACCCAGACTTTTCTGCTATGATCAACAGCGTTTGAAAAGAATGTCTTGGATGTAGACACACCAAGTTGCTTCCACACATTCATATTTTTTGGTCCCATGTCACACGTAACAGCTACAATACGGATTCCTGGTGTTTCAACTTCTTTTATGACATTCTGCAACAAATCACTAGACATTGCAACATCAAAGTCATAATACACTAGCTGCTTCCATTTTGAAAACAAGCTGCGAACCATCACGACTTGGACATTGTTGTGTGGTCCAAGTTCTACATCGTCGGACGAATCGTAAGTCACACGACCATCAATGCTCATCTCGTCGAAGCTTAGGACACCAATCGTCTCTAATGATGCGAACGTTTCTGACCTACCTTTAATTAACTCCAAAACTGGTTTCAAAATACCTGGTTGGCACTTGAACTGTTTCGTCCATGTCTGGAGTGTTGACCTGCAGGGAAAAGGATAATTCTTCCTCCTCAGGTAGGCATATGTTTTAGGAGACAAAGCTCTCAATGTGAGAGCATTTGCAATGTCCTCTGAGCACCACTTTACTTGCTACCTCTTCTTTAACAGACAACGAATTTGTCCTGGTGTGAAACACTGAGAAAGTGTACTTCTCACATCCAAGCATACAAATTTGTGCTTCTTAATGTGAGACACATTACGTTTTATAGATGTAGCTTGCTTTATAACTTCTTTCATGGACTTCATTCTTTGTTCCAGTCGAACATTTTTAATCTTCAAACTAACCAATTCCTTCTTCGGTGCTTGAATTTCATGGTCTTTAAGTGAAATTAGCGGATCATTAAAAGCTTCTGTGTTGCTGGATTTGTCCAGCTTACTTTTCTTGGGAGAAAAAGTTTTCAACGTTGAGAGAACTCTTCTTTTTACTGTTCTAGTGTCACAGCGACGTTCTCTCTCTGTTAGAGCACTACCGGTAACATTTGCGGTGCTAGGACCTGGAACTTCGAATATATTTGAGTGCCAGTTTGGTATTTTTAGAGACGGAACAGCATTAACCTGTCGCAGTTTACGTGTAGGTAGACCTAACAATTCATTCTGCAAGTCTCGTTTGTAATCGCTTTCACAAAAATGTTCAGAACAAACTCTTGCATTATTAACATTAATTTTGTCTTCTCGTTTACAACGAGCAATCCACTTACGCTGTAGTTCAACATTTTTTGGAAATCGATGATAAATTACACCTTCAGTCTTACGTCCACTATGACTACATTCAGCAACTGCACAATACGATGTATTTGTAGACATAATTCCAAGAACTAAGCTACAAGCCTCACGGAACAATTCCTTTCCAACTGAACACTTGGCAGGCCAAGAATTACACACAAACTAACGTGTAACACGAACTCACGTGCACACCTTCGATAAAAACACTGAGCGACACCGTTGTAAACAAACTGCAGTAGCTGCCAGGTGACGTCACAGCTCGAGATTCATCATAGCGGATAGAGGAGTGGGAGGTCGCATTTCCACTCCCGTGGATACGCGTTTCCGCAAATTTATACAGGATCAAAATAAAGTAAAACGACAAGTAATGGAAACAATCACTGCACAGAGACTAGAAGATAAACGTAAAATGTTCGCGAAAGCAAAAACATACGTAGACAACAATATTGCTACAGTGTCCGACGAAATTAACACCAACAAACAGTCGAACATAGAATTACGTGATGAAATTTCTGATCTTAAATCAAAAACAGATACACACACAGCAGATATTCAGACAGTGACCGACAGACTCGAACAATTAGAGCTAACACAGGATTCCGATGACATCAAAGCTGACGTTAAAAAACTGAACGAAACCACACGTAAAATGCAAAAACAGATTAATGCCTCTGACACTAAAACCGATGATCAGGTGAAAATACTGACTGAAAAATGTGATGAATTGGCCAGTCGTATTGACGTTATTGAAAATAATAATGACAGCAAATCAGACGATACTTCACCGGTTTCGTTTAACCAAACTCCTGAATTCCAAAATTTACAGCAGACAATCAATGAGATCGATTCGTCTAATAACACATTGCGTAGAAAATTGTCAAGTTTACAGCAAGAGGTAACAGAGATAAAAAATGTTTCAGGGTATAACACATCACAGCAGACGCCACTTTAGGAGCATATTTCAGACTCACGCAGCGCGTATAATTTGGGTAATCTACAGAGAGTACGGGACTTACATTCCGAACAGACACAGACAAATAGATTCTCTTACAATCATGAACCTGTTCCATAATACAGAGACGATAATTTTGATTACAAACATTTTCTGTCAGTAAGAAAATTTAAAGTGTTTAAATGACAGAACACAGATTCATTCGCTAGATTGGATACAACAATTTAGCTTGGCTTTTCCACCAACTTGGCCTGTAACGCACAAACTTGAATTCATTTGTAGTTTTTTAGAAGGCGAACCGGCAACTCGTATGAGACCGATCGCGAGACAATGTTATTCGGTAGAAGAATTTCAGAATGCTTTTCTGTCAGCGTACTGGTCGAAGACGACACAGCGCGGAATTAAAGATCAATTAATTAGTTTACCAAATTATGAGAACTCCAATTTTTCCACTGTCACGCAATTTTTTGAGCATATGGTACAACAAAACCAGTACTTAAGTGAACCATATAGTGAATCTGCACTCATTCATTATGTATTTCTAAATTGCCACGATCATTAAGAGTGTCACTTTTAACGGGTCAGCAAAAAGAAAATATTTCGGCATTCAGGGATCTGTTGCAGCTTTTAGAAGTGCAGCAATCAGGTTATTCCTTCGTAAACAAAAACTTTTCATATAACAACCAAGGCCAACAAACTTACAGTAATTACGGTCAACCACGTAATTTCAATAGCAAAGGTAACAGACGCTTTAGGAACGACAAACACCAGAACTTTAATAACAGACAAAATTCTAATTATCAATATCGTCAAAATTATCAGCAACAGGAACCACATTTTAGTAACAATAGAGGTTTTTCACCACAACAGCATGAAAGTCAGCCGGTTAGCATACATAACCAACAATGTAATGCACAAGGTCAACCAAGCTTTAATGTTTCGCTGCGTGCACGTATAGTCTCAGGTGCAACAAATAGTAACGCACGCCAGCAAGTAAATAGCTACGTACAGAAAACACAGTATTTCAATTCCTATCGCAATGCACCGTATAGGAATGACTATTACGACAGACGTAAAAATAATGAGGACAATTTTCGGCGTACGTTTAATAACAGTCGGTCTTACCAGCAACAAAATGATCAGCAACAACATATTCTCGTGAATGAACCCCACAGTAGATATCATCCAGAGCGTAATACGTCTGGAAGAAATAATAGAACAGTTCAAATAGTAGAAATGCCACAACATCCTCCAGAAAATAATAACACGTCAGATAGAATCTCACTAAATACTGTACAGGTCGCATCTTCCAATAACACAAGCACTACCTTTGACACACAGAATATTGTTCACGAACATGTAATTACTTTTGACGATATCAGAGACACTCTTTTGCAGGAAAGACCAGTTGTTCAAAAAACCATTTCACATCCTGTCATCGAAATTAAAATTGGTTCATCGAAATTTTCCGCAGTAATCGATTCTGGGTCACCTATGTCAGTAATAAATGAAGAAACTTTCGACGAGTGCAACAAAGTGAATACCTATCCTACATTACCATTAGGCAAAACGAAAGTGGAAGGAGCAGTATCGAGTAAAGGAGTAGACGTTAAATTACAGACACATTTATCATTTTGTATTGCAGGTCATACCTTTCACTCAAATTTTTGGATTGTTCCTTTACGAATTTTCTGGTACAACACGACGCAGTTATCGATTTTCAGAATTCTTATTTAATGTTAAAGGATGAAAATGTGCAATTGGCTTTAGAATTTCAGCACTCACTATCTGCGGAAGAACAAACAATTAATCGCACAGAGGTCATTTCCGTATCACGTAACATAGACTGTAATCCCATATTGTTCACGGATACGTACGTACATAACTATAACACTACAGACGACGCTGACTATGACGTAATGCAGATGATTTCTGATAAAGTTAACCAAAGCAGTGCAAATACATACGACGAACGCACGCAACTACACAAAATTCTTTTACAGCAAGCTCCAGTTTTCGACAACATTCCTGGTACTATCTCCGGTTTTGTGTACGAATTTCAAGTCAAACAGCACGACACATTTAAAGCCAAGCATTATCCCATTCCGTATATCCACAGAGAACAAGTTAAGAAAGAATTGCAGGATATGCTTGACCAAGGAATTATTGAACCGGCAGTTAGTCCGTACATAAACCCGTTACATATTGTTAAGAAAAAGATTGGCTCACTTCGCCTCGTACTTGATTCACGTCACATTAATGACATTATTTTTAATGAAACAGATCGACCACAGACACTAGAGGAACTACTACAGAAATTTCACGGTACTGCCATTTATTCTACATTAGATTTGAAATCGGGATTTTGGCAAATTCAGCTTCATCCGAACTGCAGATAGTACACAGCGGTTCTCTGTTTTGGCGACTGTTATCAATTTTGCGAATTACTATTAGGTTTAACTATTTCTTCTGCAGCTTTTATTCGCGGTTTGAATACAATACATCCGACAGAACGTAAAGACAGAATTACAACGTACGTAGACGACATTCTTATCGCAGAAGCTAACTGGTCTGAACACAATGTAATTTTAGAACGACTGTTAGAAACTTTTCATGCACAAGGACTCACAGTTAACCTCAGTAAATCGCACTTTGGCAAAACTTCTATAAAATTTCTTGGACATGTAATTTCAGCTGAAGGCATTGCGTCTGACCCGGAAAAACTTCAAGCTTTACGTGATATTACTGTTCCTACGACAAAAAAACAATTACGCAGTTTTTTGGGTTTAATTAACTTTTTTCGTAAATTTATTCATCACTCTGCTTTAGACACACCTAGATTATGCCAATTGACAGGTAGAAACACTATTTGGTCCTGGGATAAGCAAGCACATTCTGAATTTATGAACCTGAAACATGCTTTGTTGAATGCACCACTTTTATCGCACCCAGATCTTACCAGAAATTTTTCCATTGCCACTGACGGTTCCAACACCGCTTTAGGCGTACATATTTTTCAGGAAATTGAAGAAGATGGCTCAACAGTAATTAAAAACATCGCATTTGCAAGTCGCATTCTGTCATCTGCTGAACGAAATTATTCTGTTACAGAATTGGAAACGTTATGTGTTGTTTGGGCTTTTACGAGATTTCGGCACTTTCTTTATGGAAGACACACGACCGTTTACACAGACCATAGAGCTATACAATTTTTACTTTCAGCTAAATTCACTCACGACAGATTAAGCAGAGGGAAGCTTTATTTACAGGAATTTAATTTCACAATTGTTCACATTCCCGGTAGACAAAATGTTATAGCAGACGCACTATCTCGTTCTCTCAGCAACAATCAGCATGACATCGCAACCAACTTCTGCAAAGCAAATTTCAGCGTTATGCACATTCAACAAGTTGCATTTGAAAATTTTATTTCGTCGTCATTACAGGACATAGCAAAAGAGCAAAATAAAGACAACGTGTGGAAATAAATTAAACACCTTTGGCAAGATAGGAATAATGTTACGATTAGAAACCATTACCATTACACTGTACGCAATGACATTCTGTTTCGCCGCTCTCATCCTGACAGCAACAATTGGTTATTATGCATTCCTGACGAGCTTGTTAACAACTTAATCTGGTATACTCATTTAAATTATGCACATTACGGAGCTAGAAAATGTTTTCTTATACTGAGACAGAACTGTTATTTTTCGAACATGGAGAAACGTATACGACGAGTTTTAGCGTCATGTAAAATCTGCCAGAAAGCTAAGTCAGACACGACTTCACATAATCCTCCATTATATCCCATTGTACCTGTTAAATTAAAACACATGGCCGCTGTAGACATTTTTGGTCCGATTCCCAGAACTAATAGAGGTTTTTGCTACATCCTTGTCGCTGTTGAACTCACTTCAAAATTGGTTACCTTCACTCCGTTACGCAAAGCTACTGCTAAAACCGTTTCGAAAGCATTTGTAAAGCATTTCTTATTTCATGTAGGGCATGTGATGAAAGTAATTTCTGACAATGGATCACAATTTCGTTCTGCTATATGGACACGCATGTTACGAGCTAGAAACGTTTCTCCGATCTATATATCCAAGTACCATGCTTCTTCGAACCCTTGTGAACGATTAATGAAAGAAATTGGTAAACTGTGTAGAATATACTGCCACAAAAGACATATTGATTGGGACACACACATATTCTCATTCCACGATGTAATTAATTCCATTCCAAATGAATCCACTATGCTATCTCCGTCTGTTATACTGAAAAATGTTGAACCACCTAACAAAATTACAGAATTAGTATACTTTCCTACATCTCGTCGATTACGACACCACGAAATAATTAACATTGCGCTAAACAACATCAAACGTGCCGCAGAGCGCCGATGAAGACAGCAAATACAGGTTTGTACACGCCGTGACTTTCACATTGGACAGAAGATATTAGTACGTACACACTATTTATCCAGCAGAATAAAAGGTAAGTGCAGTAAATTTGAACTTCTATACGCAGGTCCATATCGGATTCGCAGCATTCCTCACCCCAATGTTGTACACGTCGAAACTTTGAGAACCAGGAAAAGTAAGGGCAACGACCATGTGTCGAACATTAAACCCTTTCTTGAATGAAACCACTTCATGATTTAACGTGCTATGATGCCACTTATGACCACTTATACAATTATATTCACGTGATTAATTATTGATGACTATCGTATTTTTTCTTGGCAAGTGCCCAGCAAGGTAAGGTTAGCAGGTCGCTCTTCTTGTCGTTACACATCAGACCGTGCATATTTTTCAAAACAAACTTACGTATTTTATGAATAATTATGCAATTCTATGTAGTGACGTATTAATTTTATCAAATTCTCTCTCCATTAAAGTCTTTAATTCTCTCCTCTAGTAACTACACTACGTACAAGCTGGACACAACGAACGTCACATTTTGTCTTTCTTATGTATGTACAATTGTTTTCATGTTTTGTTTGTATGCACTGTGAAATAGTTAAGGTATAAAACACACCAGTTGACTTTGACATTTTTTGCCCTATGATATCTCAACATCGTAACTGTTTTACATTTTTCTTTTTTTTTGCTGCTGCATTGTGATATTCTCTGTACATTTTCGCCTTTGAACACTGTCTATGCTTTTGACATATTACGTTTTCTGTCATGTTATTCTGTATGCTTAATTATGTCACCATAAACCAGTCATTATTTAGTGGGTATATGATTTAAATGCAAGACATTAATCTTTGTTCATCAATTTCAGAAAGAAATGATTCATAAAGGAAATAAATTAAACCGAAATGGGAATTTCAACTACGGAATAGACGAAAGAAGATACAAAAACCTTATGAGGAAGAGTAAATGGATCAGAATTAACAAGCATTAACAAGAATATACTATACACATCGTAGAATAGCAGTCTTAACTAATTTTTTCTTTCAGAATACAAGGCGATTGATGCAAGCTGTCAGACAGAACTACACATCTTAGTTTTAGTGATGAAATATGCTAGAGATAAGGAATAGTTATGTAATGAGTAACGAAGTGATTTTTTTTGCAGATGATAATGAATGCTGATGAATAATGACGAAGAATATGCTACTATGGATAATGAAGTTTTTCTTTACAGGTGATGATAATAATGGAGTTATGATAATGAAGTGATGGATGATGAAGTTTTTTCTTTACAGATGAGGATATTGTTGAAGTTATGTATTTATGCTATGTGATTATTTAAGTATTTGTTGCAGTTTGCTTTGACAGCAGGTGTTATATTGCATAGTATAATGACGAAAGGTTTTGGATAGGACAGCTATGGAACACATTTTTATACACATTTCACTACCTGTTAATTCGAAGTTCAGTACTTTTCAGCACAAAATGCATTTCTTCTTTCAGCTTAATAATCCATTTTTTGTATATTTTCGCAGGAGAAATTATTTATGAAATTAATGTGCTATAAGCAGTTGTTCATTAAATCTATGTCATTTATGAATGTGATTACATATACTCTACTTGTTTCATAATCTTGCCACAGCTGACTCATGACGAATGAATTTACACATTTTCATTTACAGCAACAACCCAAAAGCAAATTTTTTTTCTTTCCCCTGTAATGACCCAACGCAATGCATTGCTAACAAAAAAAATGTATTACCAGTCCCAAATAGTGATACCAGTTTAAGAGAGTTCTGAGTAATGCTGATCAGCTATGAATAATATGTCACTTGAATAATGAATGCTACTGATTACGGTATTGACATGACCAATGATTAATAATGCTTTGTAACTAGGAAATGAATGCTACTAATTATGCTTTGTAACAAGGAAATGAATGCTACTGATTATGCTTTGTAACTGGGAAAAGAGTGCTACTGATTACTGTATTGAGATGATTACTGTATCTAATTGACCAATGATTAATAATGCTTTGTAACTAGGAAATGAATGCTACTAATTATGCTTTGTAACAAGGAAATGAATACTACTGATCATTCTTTGTAACTGGGAAATGAACGCTACTGATTACGGTATTGAAATGATCAATGACAATGTTGTCTGTAAATCAATTAATGAACATCTTTCTGTAATACTACATACATGGTACAGAAATGTTCAATAACTGGGCTATGAATGCCGCAAACTACTAATGTAATTCCCAATGAAGACTAGTATGTGACTTAATGTCCTTCACTTTCTGACCTAACTACCCTGAATTACTGTAATATCCATTTGTCCTGTATATCCTCTTGATCATGGAGCACTGTATTTGGTTTTTGCACTAATTCTACGTTGGTGTGCCTTGTAAGAGCGTGGTGTTGACACGACATGCTGTCCACCACCGTGAACGATGGAGACGTTATTGTGGTTGCACTGTTTGGTGTACCTGATGTACTGCCAAAATGATAACAGGGAATATTACTACGACATTTCAGTGTCTTGGGTACGCTGATAAATACTTCTGGGAAAAGAACTTCAGATTGTCTGACTTGGTGGTGTACTTCTGTGGAAAGATATGGACTTTCAGTGCAGCTGTGTGCAACCTAAAGTGCTACAACCATGATGCAATCCTTCCCTTTCCTATCCTAATTCTTGTAACATAGTGAAAATCATTTTTTGCTAACATCATTTGTATTCATGGCCTATACATTATTTTTCGAACTACAGTGCGAGTGCACTTTTGTTATTTTCTAACATGATTACTACTCATTGTATGTACATTTTGATTTGCTGATATATTCTGAACTACAGTGCGTGTGCACTTTTGTCATTTTTCTAACATGATTTCTACTTATTGTATATACATTTTGTGATTTGCTGATATATTCTGAATTTCAGTGCATGTGCACTTTTGTTATTTTCTAACATGATTACTACTCATTGTATGTACATTTTGATTTGCTCATATATTCTGAACTACAGTGCATGTGCACTTATGTCACTTGTCAACATGATTGTTTGCCATTATGTTTATTTGTTGTGAAAATACTAAAGAGCTTTTCAGTGCATGTGCACTTATGTCATTTGTTTTATACTCATTGTATATATATTTTGTACTCGGTGCATGTGCACCACATTTACTTCGTGATCTACATCTGAATATTCTGTGATTGTAAAGTTAATTAGTTAAGAAAAAAATTTGTTACTCATGGCAAGTCCAAATGACTCACCATCGCTGCCAAATTTTTGTCCCCCCAGTGGAGGGTTATGAAACACGTATGTATTCAGTAGCAGCGATGGCGAGGCATGACAGAATCTCTGACCAGAGAGTTATTTATCGTTGCTAGTCTGCACTTGACCGCGCGTGAGTGCAGTTGTTGCACGTAGCGAGTCGCGAGAGCATGTACGTAGTTCAGTTCCGAGTTGGACGCTGTTGCGTGTTGGACTCAGTTTCGAGTCGGAGTTGTGTGTGAGGAGTCGGCGGGCGTCGACATGGGTCTTTGGTCACGATTCGGGACGAGGTATATTGTTAAATAAGGTAATGAAGCAGCATTGCGCACATCTGATAATGTAATGTATGTTAATTGTAATTAATTTGTTCAAGAAATGCCCCAATAATAATTTTGTTTTCAAAGCAGTCATTTTTAAGAAAAGAATTATTACAATTGAAAAAATATTTCCCATGCTTTTCCTCCCAGAATCAATTTATTAGATTAATTATTGCACAGGGCCTAAGGTCAGCGATGCTGCCCTATTATTGTGGGTTTAATGATTAATGTTCATTTCTCAATTTTTGTGTCAAGTTTACATTGGGCCATTATTTTTCAATATTTTTGTAGCGAAGGTACAGTTGCTTTTATTTCAATTTGACAATTTGACTTGTTTTGTGGGAGCTCAACAACATTTGGGTCATTATTATTCAGTAATTTTGTGGGGACTTAACATTTTTGCACATTTTCATTATCATTGACTTTTATTACTGTGGGAAGCTAACATTTGGCACTATTTGCAATTCTATTCAATTCTTTTCATTTTCATATTTTCACAGGGAGGTTACACTTAGCACGATGTCCATTTACATTTAATTAATTATTATCTTTCATTTTTGCGGGGAGGTTACAATATATATATATATATATATATATATATATATATATATATATATATATATATATATATATCAAGACAATTTAAATAAAAAGAAATAAATCAGTTTATATTTGGACATTTATTTTAACACTCATCATTGTTCCATTAAAATTTCAGCATATCAAACTTGATTCATAACGAAACTGGTGCCTTATTTCGGATTGCGAAAATGTGAGTCTGTAATTTTACGGAATACATCAAATAGGGAGACAAGATTGGGCGACTACATACAACACTGCTTACATAAAATAACACACGAAGAACTCTGAAACATATCCAAGAGGAAATTAACCACAACCAACCGATTCAATTTTTACCCAAAGAAGTTACGTTCGGAGCGCAATCCTGTCCGTCATGAAATTACCACACACTGGTGTTATACTACCTCTCTGTGAAATCTTCCTGAAAAGAATAGCTGAGGGCTACTTAGATGCTTACACCACATGCTTCACGTGGTCAAGTTGGTTTACACATAGAGTGCAACTCCACTATAATTTTGATAATTAAAATAAATTACATCGATATGCAATTTACAAAAGAAAAACCTCAAACTGGTTACTATCGTCTTACTATTAATCTGATGGGTCAAAGAATTGTATAAGCACGTGGTACTGGTCTCACAAAGTACACCCCACGTGGGTTGAACATAAAGAAAATATGCTATATTGAAAAATATTGTCAAGACGAGACATTATAATCTCACGCACATTCGCATTTAAGATTGATGATCTTAGTTAGAGTTACTGATCAAGACGTGGTTCCACTTTATTCACAAAGTAGTGACAAAGCAACTACTGGAAGATATTCTGAACTTCACACTCGAATTACACTGCGTTGCAATTTAAGATAACATTAGATATTTTAGAGCTAAACCTAAAATAAAGGTGATTAAATTTCCAGTTAGGCTGAACTTAAGAAATTCATTGTCCTACGGACTTAGCAGACATGCGCTTAGCTGGAGATCTTATCACTTCAGACTCCCGCCGCGGACCGACTGACCTGGGCCCCTACCAAGCGTGCTTAACAGATGTAAACGGAAGTGACCAGAGAGGCAGCTTCCTATACCAACATGACAAGGGACGGGCAGGACTATACTAAGAATAGAAACCCCTCTGCTTTTAGGAAGCGTAGCTACCTGTTCCGATGTTGGTCCTACTGTTCTCTAGCAGACAGGCTTGTCTGCTACCATCAAGCATGCAACTAGAAATACATTTGCTCATTCATCCTCTCACACAGAAGGGAAGGGGGATGACAGTATCTTATCATATACAGTATATAAAAGAAAGCGGATGTAGGTTCCGTAAGAGACTGTGTGACATGAATTACATATAAACTGTGTTTTAAAGTGTAGTAGTGTGGCAGATCGTTCTTGTTTATGTGTAAAAGTAACACGTTTCACCGCTAAGTCTCCTCCCAGATAATGAGAAACACCACAGTAAATTTAGAAGAGGAATTTATGCTGTAAATGACAACAGATTTAAGAAATTAACATGAAAGGAATCCAACAGAGACCTTTCACTGTTTGGAGACCAAAGTTCCCACACTTGTCAGATAAATGAGTTTTTTCTCTTATTATTCCTGTCCCATTCGGTTCCTGTTCATCAGACAGCTGCACAAGACCACTTGTATCTGGTGTGTGAAATATGTCAATAACGTCAAGATGATTTCAGCTAGTGCTGGGAAGATCATGCCACAATGCACATACACTTAGTGCTGCAAGTGAGTCTCTCCCACTGCTATCAATGTTATTAGAAAACCCCATCCATGGTTGAACCAAACTAGTTGGTGAATATACTTTCCCATTATGTCACCAAGGTCATCTATGTTTTCTGCTGTCTGCACTTCATTTGTACGTATTACATGAACTTTATGGTCAGATTTTGAATGAAAGTTGGGATCTTGTACATTGTTCACATTGGCCGATGTTGCACAAAAAAACTGTCCAGCTTAACAAGTCTTGTGCCGTATGCACAGTGTCATATTCCTCATTATCGGTACAATAACTGCCACTGACCCGGTTGTTGGGTGTGTCAAGGGTGCAACACCCGACCGCTCATAAGACGCGCTTGTCTTACACCTTCCTGCATTTCAGTTGTAAACTCTGTAGTCTATGATTATTACAATGCAATCATTAAATTCTTTTGAGTAAATGCATGTAATTCTTGCAAATATCACTCGGCATTGCGACTAGCGTTGCGAATATAGAGCGGTAACATACGTTCTGTACCCACGGCAAACATTTCTGTGCCCATGTCTGTGTCCAGATACTTAATTTGTTCTCACCAGTAATCGCAGAAACCTTTCATTATGCCATGATCTACTTCATACTTACTACTGCTTCAGAAATCTATAAGCAGTTCTCGTTGAGTTTCTACAGACTAACACTCGTTTAAAAATTTGTCCTTGGACTCCTGTAAATCGTTTCAGTCGTTAGCTACATCATTCCCACCCGTGATATATCCAGCTGCACAAGAAATTTCCTCTCATGCAGACTAGGAGAATGATAATCTGTCCACAGATTTCTGTGTGAATAGTTTCAGATGCACATTTCTGTTCAGATCGAAATAACTACGTTTTTGACATCCAATCAATGCAGCTTCTTCTGATGTAAGAGGTGAATGCTCTAATACACTCCTTAACAACTTCGAAAATTGTTTGTCGGTTTTAACTAGCTTCTCGTGAACTACTTTATAATGGGGCAGCCACTGTGTCTGAAACGACACATGTTGTTTGCTCTCCGTTCAGCGTGCAACCTATCTCTGTTACATGTGCCATAAAATTAGTGTGTTAATCAAACATTGTCTTGTCACTGATATTATTTAATTCTTGGATCACTGTCTGCTCATGTTAAAACACTTCTGCTCGAATCCTCAGTGAATCTGCAGCAGACAGTTTCGTTCATTTCCAACCTTTTCAATAAGTTACTTTCAGATCCCTAATGTTGGGCCTCACAATTTTTGCACACCTCGTTAAGATCTGAATTTACTTTTGAAACCAACTTTTTCAACTTTTCATTAACCTGCTGTTGTAATTTTATTCTGTGTAGGACCAGCTGTTATCAATGCTATGCCTTACATCTAATTTTAACTTTGGCATTTCTATTGACACATGAGAATTAACATTATATAACTCAACTTTTACACAGCAATTGACATTTAACTTTACCTTGTGATGCTACAGAATAATGTGAACATGATTTGTACTTACAGTCTGCGCTAGTAATATTCTTGACAACATTCAACAATATATATACCGATTTGCCTCTAAAATTAATCACTGCAGTGGTCAAAACTTTGTGTACTGTTCCACAAATTAATATTTAATTCACAGAACGTACAGCACTTACGTACTTCCTGACCAGGCAGTGCCAATACTCTATGTATGATGTTGACTTTAATACCAATATGAGCGGATACTGAGTGTATGCCCCCATGAACCAGGGACCTTGCCATTGGTGGGGAGGCTTGCGTGCCTCAGCCACACAGACAGCTGTACCACAGGTGTAACCACAAAGGAGGGGTATCTGTTGAGAGGCCAGAAAAACATGTGGTTCCTGAAGAGGGGCAGCAGCCTTTTCAGTAGTTTCAGGGGCAACAGTCTGGATGATTGACTGATCTGCCCTTGTAACACTTACCAAAACGGCCTTGCTGTGTTGCTACTGCAAAAGGCTGAAAGCAAGGGGAAACTACAGCCATAATTTTTCCCGAGAGCACGCAGCTTTACCCCTTGAGTAAAATATTCCAGAAGTAAAATAGTCCCTCATTCGGATCTCTGGACAGCGACTACTCAGGAGGACGTCATTATCACGACAAAGAAAACTGGCGGTCTATAGATCGGAGCGTGGAATTCAGATCCCTTAATTGGGCAGGTAGGTTAGAAAATTTAAAAAGGGAAATGGATAGGTTAAAGTCAGATATAGTGGGAATTAGTGAATTCGGTGATAGGAAGAACAAGACTACTGGTCAGGTGAATATAGGTTTATAAATACAAAATCAAATAGGGATAATGCAGGAGTAGGATTACTACTGAATAAAAAAAATAGGAGAGTGGGTAAGTTACTACAAACAGCATAGTGAATGCATTATTGTGGCCGCCGGCCGCGGTGGTCTAGCGGTTCTAGGCGCTCAGTCCGGAGCCGCGCGACCGCTACGGTCGCAGGTTCGAATCCTGCCTCGGGCATGGATGTGTGTGATGTCCTTAGGTTAGTTAGGTTTAAGTAGTTCTAAGTTCTAGGGGACTGATGACAATAGATGTTAAGTCCCATAGTGCTCAGAGCCATTTGAACCATTTGAGCCATTATTGTGTCCAAGATAGACACGAAGCCCATGCCTACTACAGTGGTACAAGTTCATATGCAAACTAGGTCCGCAGATGACGAAGAGGTTGAAGAAATGTATGATGAAATCAAAGAAATCATTCAGATAGTGAAGGAAGACGAAAATTTAATAGTCATAGGTGACTGGGATTCGATAGTAGGAAATGGAATATAAGGAAACGTAGTAGGTGAATATGGAATGGGGGTAAGAAATGAAAGAGGAAGCTGCCTGGTAGAATTTTGCACAGAGCAAACTTAATCATAGCTAAGCCTTGGTTCAAGAATCATGATAGAACGTTGTATATATGGAGGAGGCCTGGAGATACTGGAAGGTTTCAGATAGATTATATAATGGTAATACAGAGATTTAGGAACCAGGTTTTAACTGTAAGACATTTCCAGGGGCAGATGTGGACTCTGGCCACAATCTATCGGTTATGAACTGTAGATTAAAACTGAAGAAACTGTAAAAAGGTGGGAATTTAAGGAGATGGGTTCTGGATGAACTTAAAGAACCAGAGATCTTACAGAGTATCAGGGAGAGCATAAGGGAACAATTGACAGGAATGGGGGAAAGAAATACAGTAGAAGAAGAAAGGTAGCTTTGAGGAATGAAATAGTGAAGGCAGCAGAGGATCAAGTAGGTAAAACGACGAGGGCTAGTAGAAATCCTTGGGTAACAGAAGAGATACTGAATTTAATTGATGAAAGGAGAAAATACAAAAATGCTGTAAGTGAAGCAGGCAAAAAGGAATACAAACATCTCAAAAATGAGATCGACAGGAAGTGCAAAATGGCTAAGCAGGGATGGCTAGAGGACAAATGTAAGGATGTAGAGGCTTATCTCACGAGGGGTAAGATGGATACTGCCTACAGGAAAATGAAAGAGACCCTTGGAGAAAAGAGAACCACTTGCATGAATATCAAGAACTCAGATGGAAAACCAGTTCTAAGCAAAGAAGGGAAAGCAGAAAGGTGGAAGGAGTATATAGAGGGTCTATACAGAGGCGATGTTCTTGAGGACAATATTATGGAAATGGAAGTGGAGGTAGATGAAGATGAAATGGGAGATATGATACTGCGTGAAGAGTTTGACGGAACACTGAATGACCTAAGTCGAAATAAGGACCCGGGAGTAGACAACGTTCCATTGGAGCTACTGACGGCCTTGGGAGAGCCAGCCCTGACTACACTCTATCATCTGGTGAGCAATTTGTTTGGGACAGGCGAAATATCCTCACACTTCAAGAAGAATATAATAATTCCAACCCCAAAGGAAGCAGGTGTTGACAGATGTGAAAATTATCAAACTATTAGTTTAATAAGTCACAGCTGCAAAATACTAACGGGAATTCTTTACAGACAAATGGAAAAACTGGTAGAAGCCGACCTCGGGGAAGATCAGTTTGGATTCCATAGAAATGTTGGAACACATGAGGCAATACTGACCCTACAACTCATCTTAGAATATAGATTAAGGAAAGGCAAACCTCCATTTCTAGCATTTGTAGACTTATAGAAAGCTTTTGACAGTGTTGACTGGAATACTCTCTTTCAAATTCTGAAGGTGGCAGGGGTAAAATACAGGGAGCGAAAGGCTATTTTGTACAGAAAGCAGATGGCAGTTATAAGAGTCGAGTTGCACGAAAGGGAAGCAGTGGTTGGGAAGGGAGTGAGACAGGGTTGTAGCCTCTCCCTGATGTTATTCAATCTGTATATGGAGCAAGCAGTAAAGGAAACAAAAGAAAAATTCGGAGTAGGTATTCAAATCCATGGAGAAGAAATAAAAACTTAGAGGTTCGCCGATTACATTGTAATTCTGTCAGAGACAGCAAAGGACTTGGAAGAGCAGTTGTACGGAATAGACAGTGTCTTGAAAGGTGGATACAAGATGAACATCAACAAAAGCAAAAAGTCGGTAATAGAATGTAGTCAAATTAAGTTGGGTGATGTTGCAGGAATTAGATTAGGTAATGAGACACTTAAAGTAGTAAATGAGTTTTGTTATTTGCGAAGCAAAATAACTGATGATGGTCGAAGTAGAGAGGGTATAAAATGTAGACTGGCAATGCAAGGAAAACGTTTCTGATGAAGAGAAATTTGTTAACATCGAGTATAGATTTAAGTGTCAGAAAGTTGTTTCTGAAAGTATTTGAATGGAGTGTAGCCATGTATGGGAGTGAAACGTGGAGTATAAATAGTTTAGACAAGAAGAGAATAGGAGCTTTCGAGATGTGGCGCTACAGAAGACTGCTGAAGATGGGTAGATCACATAACTAATGAGGAGGTATTGAATAGAATTGGGGAGAAGAGAAATTTGTGGCGCAATGTGACTAGAAGAAGGGATTGGTTGGTAGGACATGTTCTGAGACATCAAAGGATCACCAATTTAGTATTGGAGGGCAGTGTGGAGGCTACAAATCGTAGATTGAGACCAAGAAAGAGCACAATAAGCAGATTCAGAAGCATGTAGGTTGCATTAGGTACTGGGAGATGAAAAAGCTGGCACAGGATAGAGTAGAAGGGAGAACTGCATCAAACCAGTCTCTGGACTGAAGACCACCACAACAACAACAACAACAACAACTGAGTGTATTACTTGTCAGGAAATATTTTGTAAGCAGTCTATGATTATGTATGTAAATGGTGAGTAGATGCCCTGCATGTATTGGGTTTATACTATCCCTTTCCAGTATACATACCACCCATATATGTATGTGCATTCTTACACAATTTCACATACATAGTACAAAGATCCAGGTGTTGTAAGAGGTTGTGAGTTGTGTTTGAATTTCTAAAACAAAATCTACAGTATCTTTCTATACAGACTCAAGTACTAGAACCAATAACTCCCTTTTTATAGATACATGAACACCTATAAAGTATCCTTTTGTTAATACTTAAATAAAATTATAAAGTGACTTCAGTAGTCCTGCAAACTTGCTAAGAACTTAATACATCTTAATATATTTTTGACTTGTACATACCTTCCATATGATGCACTAGCTTTATTACTGTTTAGTAAATCGTAATTCACGTATTACTAACACTTTTTTCCTTTTACAGCATATAAAATGCAACAGTAAGTGATTTATGATTCTTTAAAAGTCAGTTGGACATTTACTATATCACTGACTTGTTGTACATATAATATAATTACGTTTCGTTATTACCCATGAAAGCCTCAGTATTCCGCTTATTTATGGTTAAAATGCTGAATATTTGGGGGAAACCTTGCGATAACAAACATTCTTTTACTTACAGTTTACCAAATTAGCGAAACAAATTTCGTGCCTTAGTTCTTTTGTCGTACAAATTTTGCTAACTTCAAAAAAAGAGCAAGTTAAATGCCAAGTGAAAGATGTGATATTAGATTTTTCTTATTATTTACCACTTCCTCCTTTTATGAAAATTACTATTAACTAGACTTGGCCACTGTTTCTATGTTTCGATACAGTGTATCGATACCTGGAACTGTTTCAGTGCTTCGGAACGGCTATGGTTCATTGTTTCGAAACAGTGGTGTTTCATTCCGCCCCTGTCTCGGATCTCGAGCCAGACACAGAAACTGTATCGTTGTTTCAAAATAAGACTGTTTCAGTCCACCTGCGCCTGGAACGGACTAATTGTATCGAAATAGTGATGTTTCATTCCGCTCTGTGTCGGACGAGATTCGGGCTCGGCACAGGTACTGAAACACAACATACCACTTCATGAAACACTTTAAAGAGTATCGAAATCTTTTGACAAGCAATAGCATGAAGCTTAAGATGTCCGAAAATAAAGCTTCGTTTCTAGCTGACTGTCCTATTCCGAAATGGCGTAACATCTGCTTTATAAACACTAACCAAACAATAAAACAACTCATACTATTCGCATTCAAAATAATAAATATGTGAAAATCATTCAGTTAAATTACACTTTTTTTACAACATACGCTTCTCTGTTACTATTCGCATTCAAAATAATAAATATGTGAAAATCATTCAGTTAAATTACACTTTTTTTTACAACATACGCTTCCCTGTTTATGTACAGTAATCATATTAAGAAACGCAAGTAAGACTACAACATTTTTAAATAAAAAAAGGCGTAGAGTGACAGTTATTAGACATGTACATTAATTTGATGTAGGTATAATTGCAACCAATCTGTTTGACATATCACTGATAGTGTAATGGTGAATGGGAAGCATCGTAAATTTATAGTAATGGTTCTAAACACTTTGAAACACAAAATTTTTTCTGTTATATTTTATTATTTGTTCGAATTATTTGGCGTTATTTGTGAGTATATAGTCACTGTGTCTATTATCCACAATGATTCCCTTTGTGTGCATGGAAATTAGCAGGATGGGTATATTAGCCATACTAATGAAATGTGGGAATCCCAGTAGCATATGTGTTGTTTCTGCAGTTTGCTCCCACCTCCAGTTCCGTTCGTGGTGGTTCTTCTGCCTTCAGCTAAGGCTTTCCTCAGCCAATTGAAAAGTATGAAAATCACATGACACAAAAGCAGCGCATTTGCTGCAGGAAATACGAAACTGCCAAGACGCCTAAGTGATGGTTTCATACTTTTTGCGATATGATTAGCGCTCTCGCACCTCATTTGTGTTTATATGGACATACTTATACAGTAGACATTCAAGATGATAAAATGTGTAGGTTTATTAGATTACAAAACACAAACTGTTTCACTGTTTCGAAACACCGTATCGAAACATTACATTGTACTGTTTCATTTGTTTCGAAACATTTACGTGTTTCAGTTTGCCCATCTCTACTATTAACCATTTCTTATACATAAAGGAAACACTCAATTACCTTAAAGAGTACGGGATGGGACCACTAGCCACAGGATAATGAACAAATCAGATCACAATCTGATTTCAACAAATCCTTATACCAAACTACCAATAATAATTGCTTGGTTAAGATAAGATCTATCACCACAATACTGCGATAACCTAACTGTCCATACACGCTCACTCTCGACTCCATTATTTCTCAAGATCTCCCCGCAATAACAATGCTGTCATGCATTTATTACCAGTTCTGTCAATGATAATCGGAACCTGCCTTCCTGTATTTTGCCTGTAGGAAACTTGAGAAGCTACAACATTACCTGGTAAGCAAAAGCTCTATTGCCAACTTACAACATTTGTAAGTTAGCTCCTACTTATGTCTGGATTCCCAGACGCACATCATCAGTAACTAGTCTAGCTCCACGAGTTCCCAAGCTCAACTGCATAACCCATTAGGCCCACCTTGAACCTTTTTGGAACCATTAAAGCAAACAAATATACAGCACTGCCATAACTTTTTGACAATTAGTATAATATTAAGAGTGGCCTTCAGTTCATCGTCTAATGGCCACCTGCTGCATGCTGTAATGTCTTTGCGACTCAATATCGTTATGAGTACATGTTTTTTAGTAGCATTAGTTCCTCTTTGTCTGCAACTCATATTTGAACATCAACATATAAACATAAATAGATGACTCATGAAAAACATCATTTTTATGACAGTATACACCCAAGCGCTGAGGCAGCAAGTTATTACTGTAACACTAAATAATATCAAATCTTTTGAGCTGTCACAGAGCTCTCTCCCCATCTTAACTTGCTGCAAAGCATCTGGTTTCTAAAATTTCTTTATACAATATTAATTTTCTTTTTTACTTTAACTTAGATATTATGATCTTAAACGTATTTTCTAAATAGTAATTTTAAATGTAACTGGTGCTTAAATATCAACATATGAATGGTAGTATGAGAAGACTACTTTCATCTTTTTTTTTAAAAAAAAAAGAGTTTTGTAGGGTTTCGTAACTTTAGTTTCTGAACTGTTACAGTTTGCATTTTTATTACCCTGCAAGTTTTTCAAAGCACCCTTCATAGAGAATTGCAAAATAATCTTCAGTGTGCTCAGAGATCACACACAATACTAACTAGGAAAATAAAAGGCTTAGCTGATGGTCATTCCGTTTTCTGAGAGTTAGTTTAGCCACTTCCAGTTTATAATAAGATTCCTGATTCTGGCAAACTTTATCAACCAACTACTACTCTGAGGTGATTAGCCTATAAATCAGGTTATTTCTTAGATACATAAAATATTATAACTACACGCTTTACCTAGTACATCAGTCACTTAGTTTCAAAATAAATTTGGTACACAGACAGAAAAGATAATGTTGTCACAATGACCCTCTATGGTGCACAGCAGGAAATTAATACAGGTATTTCTAGTTTTAGAGAGCTAAAGAAAGGGAAAAGTAGGGAAAGAGGAGATCAAAGCTGAAGAGGAAAAGAAAATAGTACATCAAGATTATCATCCTTGATATCAGTTACACTTTCAAACTAATATAGCTATACATAATGTACTAACTAAATACGCTTCTAATATACTTACTTAAAACACCATACATGTCATTAAAACTATCTTCTCACATTTTTATTTCATAACCTTAATGAAATTTCACCATATGCACAAATGCTCAGAATACCAGCTAATTACTACCTGCTCCTTGTGCCGATGAATATCTTCAACCAAATTCTGATAAAACCTCAACAAGATAAAACTTCATAACAATTGTGAAATAATTGCGTAACTAGAACCGTCGTCTTGCTATTTCTGTTGTGCCTCATGGCTACAGTAAGTGCATTCAACAAATGAACCACAATAAAGCTTGATCTTTCTTGTAGGCCCAAGGCAATCTTTCTTTCATTTCAAACTCTTTTTCGCTTTCTGTCATTTTGTTCGCTTTAACCAAAAACTTACTTCAAACCCTCTTTTCCTTTTTCTAGCAATTCTTTTCTTTTTCTCGTATTTCCAATGTAATAATAATTTTTCTATCTTTTGCTGTCTGAGGGACAACTTGGCCCCTTTATTTAGCATAGACTTGATCAACTCCTTAATAATAACAATAATAATAATAATAACAGATTAAGATTCCTCTTCTGTTTCTCCTACATGGTATTTCATCTTTCTCTTACATTCATATCCCTTCATATCCATATACTACACTGGGCTTATCACTCGACGTAAGTGTATTGCTTATCAACCCCTTTTCTAGTTAATCATTTTCTTCCTTGGTTAAAGTAGACGATTATGACCATATGCTCATAACATGCTTCTCCCCATCCGTTTCTGTACTACCATTACCTTACTCGTTGATCTCTATCTCTTCCTGTAGTTCTGCTCCTTTCTCTATTTCACCAGGGACTGTAGGTAGTGCACACAGTAACCTTCCTACTTCTCATCTGTCATTTATTACCTTATTTTGTAATTCAGAGTAGTGCAATAGAAAGTTTAAGGTAACAGTGACTTGTTTACTATTAGAAAATTGTAACAGTGACTTGTTAAACTATTAGAAAATTAAATATTAATTTTTTCCATTTTATAGCGAAATGCTTGGTCAAATTTCAGAAGAAGCAATTTTCTGGCATCATATTGTTTTTTACTTTCACAAGGGCAATAATGTAACAGTTGCTACAAAAATATTTTCGATGTTTATCCATGTGCTTAGGAAGTTTGAAAATGTGAAAGGTGGTTTTCTAAAACCAAATCTGGTAATTTTAATCATTTCAACTCGTATCAATTTAGTAAACCAAGAATATTGGAATGTGATACCTTAACAAGCGACTGGAAGCAAATACATGTCAAACAATCGAGGAACTGTCATGCAGTGTTAACCAATCGTAGTCGACCATCCAAGAACATTTTCAACAGGTTGGTAAAGACAAACAAGGCTATTCATGTTATGTTATGTTAACCGGGGACCTAGAAACGATGGAGAGGCTCTGTCCCCAATGCAGCCACAATGGTGTGCAAGCCCACGATGACTACCACAGTCCACATCACCCCTCCACTGCCCCACACCGAACCCAGGGTTATTGTGCAGTTCGGCCCCCGGTGGACCCCCCCAGGAGCGTCTCACACCAGACAAGTGTATCCCCTATATTTTCGTGGTAGAGTATTGGTGGTGTACATTGTAACCTCCCCAGAGAAATTTGAATGACAATGATTAAATGTTAACGAGAATAGAACCTAGTGTAACCTCCCAGCAAATAAAATAATTTATTGACAATGACAATTAAATGAGAAATACCAATCTGAGCCATGTGTAAGCTCCCCACAAAAATGAAAGTCAATTCAACAAAAATGAAATCTCAGTGACAATGAAAACGCAAATAGACCGAAATGTCGATCTTAGGCCCTGTTCTTACCTCAGTAAAATTGCATCTGCTCTTATTTTTCGCCATAGCTTGGAGGAAATGCATCGCAAAAATTCTTTGAACTTAAGTAAATTTTTTCTTTAAGGAAATGCATGGGAAATTTTCTTTCAATAAAATGTTTGTTTTGTTAAAATGCTTGGTTTGAAAACAAAATTATCATTGGGGCGATTCTTGAACAAATTAATTACACTTAAGATGCATTACATTATCATATGAACGCAATGCTGCTTCATTACCTTATTTAAAAAATATACCTCGTCCCAAATCTTGACCAGAGTCCCATGTCGACGCCCGCTGACTCCTCACACACAACTGCGACTGTCTCTCACGCGCTACTACATGCTCTCGTGACTAGCTACGTACAACTGAACTCTCTCGCAACTCGACCGCAACTGCACCTGCCGACTCCCTACATGCAACTGAACCTGCCGACTCTCTACATGCAACTGAACTCTCGCGCGGTCAAGCGCAGACTAGCAACGATAAATAACTCTCTGGTCAGAGATTCTGTCATGCCTAGCCATCGCTGTACTAAACACATACGCGTTTCATAACCCTCCACTAGCGGGGCAAAAATTTGGCAGCGATGGTGAGTCATTTGGACTTGCCATGAGCAACAATTTTTTTCTTAATTAATTAACTTTTACAATTTACAAAATATTCAGATTTAGTACATGAATTAAATGTGGTGCACATGCACCGAGTACAAAACATTCCAGACAATGACAATGAGTACAGAAAATATGACGTAAGTGCACAGTTACTGACGTTCAGCACAAAACATATTAACACATGACATAAGTGTACATGCACTGAAAAACTCTTTAGCATTTTCATAACAAATAAACGCAATGGTAAAAAATTATGTTGACAAGTGTCATAAGTGCACATGCACTGCAGTTGTGAATATATCAGCAAATCACAAAATGTATTAATAAATGGCAAAAGTGCACACGCACTGTAGTACAGAACATATCAGAAAACCACAAAATATATACGTAATGAGTACAAATGGCATAAAGTGCACACGCACTGAAAAACTCTCTAATATTTTTACGACAAATAAACCTAATGAGTACAAATCATATTGACAAATGACAAAAGTGCACACGCACTGTAGTACTCTCTAGTATTTTTCTACAACAAACAAACAAATCAAGGAGTGTAATAAAGTGCACATGCACTATAGAAGTCTTTAGTAATTTCAGGATAACTGATCTTATTAACAAATGAAAGGAAGTGCACACGCATTGTATATGACTTTTTCATTTTACAAGAATTAGGGAAGGAATAGGAAGGATTGCGTCATGGTTGTAGCACTTAGGTTGCACGCAGCTGCACTGAAAGTCCATATCTTTCCACAGAAATACAACACCAAGTGAGACAATTTGCAGTTCTTTTCCCAGAAGTATTTATCAGCGTATCCATGACACTAAAATTTCGTAGTAATATTCTCTGTTATCATTTTGGCAGTACATCAGTTACACCAAACAGTGGGACCATAATAACGTCTTCATCGCTGACGGTGGTGGACAGTGTGTCGTGTCACCACCACGCTCTTACAAGGCACACCAACGTAGAATTAGTGCAAAAACCAAATATAGTGCTCCATGATCATGAGGATGGACAGGACAAATGGATATTGTAGTAATTCAGGGTAGTTAGCTCAGAAGGTGAAGGACATTAAGTCACATAGTAGTCTTCATTGAGAATTACAGTAGTAGTTTGCGGCATTCATAGCCCAGTTATTGAACATTTCTGTACCATGTATTTAGTATTACAGAATAATGTTCATAAAATTAACTGATTATAGCAATTATTGGCATCATGGGTAATCGTATTACAATAAACAGTGGCAGTCCTTGGCCAGTTACAAAGCATATTTAGTATGACAGAATAATGTTCATAAAATTAACTGATTATAGTGAACATTGGCACTTATTGGCCAATTATAAACCATCAGAAGTCATCATTGAAAAGGACCTAATGAATGGCATAGTATTAACATAATTCATTTAGTTACACTAATTATTGGCACTCAGTGGCCAATTATAAACCATCAGAAGTCATCATTGAAAAGGAGCTAATTAATGGCATAGTATTAACATAATTCATTCAGTTACACTAATTTTTGGCACTCAGTGGCCAGTTACAAAACATCAGAAGTCATCATTGAAAACAGGAGCTAATGAATGGTATAGTATTAACATAATTCATTTAGTTACACTAATTATTGGCACTCAGTGGCCAGCTACAAAACATCAAAAATCATCATTGAAACAGGAGCTAATGAATGGTATAGTATAACATAATTCATTTAGTTAAACTAATTATTGGCACTCAGTGGCCAGCTACAAAACATCAAAAATCATCATTGAAACAGGAACTAATGAATGGTATAGTATTAACATAATTCATTTAAACTAATTATTGGCACTCAGTGGCCAGCTACAGAACATCAAAAGTCATCATTGAAACAGGAGCTAATGAATGGTATAGTATTAACATAATTCATTTAGTTATACTAATTATTGGCACTCAGTGGCCAGCAAGTATTGAATAGTACAAAACATTGTTCATCATTCAGTATTATTCAGAACTCTCTTAAATGGGTAGCATTATTTGGAACTGGTGATACATTTTTTTTTTTGTTAGCAATGCATTGCTTTGGGTAATTATAAGGGAAAGCAAGAAGAGAAAAAGAAAAAAATTTGCATCTGGGTTGTTCCTGTAAATGAATATGTGTAACGTCATTCGTCATAAGTCAGCTGTGGCAAGATTATGAAACAAGTAGAGTATATGTAATCACATTCATAGATGACATAGATTTAATGAACAACTGCTTATAGCACATTAATTTCATAATTTCTCCTGCAAAAATATATAAAAAATGGATTATTAAGCTGAAAGAAGAAATGCATTTTGTGCTGAAAAGTACTGAACTTCGAATTAACAGGTAGTGAAATGTGTATAAAAATGTGTTCCATAGCTGTCCTTTCCAAAACCTTCAGTCATTATACTATGCAATATAACACCTGCTGTCAAAGCGAACTGCAACAAATACTTAAATAACTACATAGCATAAATACATAACTTCAACATTATCCTCATCTGTAAAGAAAAAAACTTCATTATCCATCACTTCATTATTTATATTATCATAACTCCATTATTATCATCACCTGTAAAGAAAAACTTCATTATCCATAGTAGCATATTCTTCATCATTATTCATCAGCATTCATTATCATCTGCAAAAAATTACTTCATTACTCATTACACAACTATTCCTTATCTCTAGCATATTTCATCACTAAAACTAAGATGTGTAGTTCTGTCTGACAGCTTGCATCAATCGCCTTGTATTCTGAAAGAAAAAATTAGTTAAGACTGCTATTCTACGATGTGTATAGTATATTCTTGTTAATGCTTGTTAATTCTGATCCATTTACTCTTCCTCATAAGGTTTTTGTATCTTCTTTCGTCTATTCCGTAGTTGAAATTCCCATTTCTGTTTAATTTATTTCCTTTAAGCATCATTTCTTTCTGAAATTGATGAACAAAGATTAATGTCTTGCATTTAAATCATATACCCGCTAAATAATGACTGGTTTATGGTGACATAATTAAGCATACAGCATAACATGACAGAAAACATAATATGTCAAAAGCATAGACAGTGTTCAAAGGCAAAAATGTACAGAGAATATCACAATGCAGCAGCAAAAAAAAGAAAAATGTAAAACAGTTACGATGTTGAGATATCATAGGGCAAAAAATGTCAAAGTCAACTGGTGTGTGTTATACCTTAACTATTTCACAGTGCATACAAACAAAACATGAGAACAATTGTACATACATAAGAAAGACAAAATGTGACGTTCGTTGTGTCCAGCTTGTATGTAGTGTAGTTACTAGAGGAGAGAATTAAAGACTTTAATGGAGAGAGAATTTGATAAAATTAATACATCACTACATAGAATTGCATAATTATTCATAAAATACGTAAGTTTGTTTTGAAAAATATGCACGGTCTGATGTGTAACGACAAGAAGAGCGACCTGCTAACCTTACCTTGCTGGGCACTTGCCAAGAAAAAATACGATAGTCATCAATAATTAATCACGTGAATATAATTGTATAAGTGGTCATAAGTGGCATCATAGCACGTTAAATCATAAAGTGGTTTCATTCAAGAAAGGGTTTAATGTTCGACACATGGTGGTTGCCCTTACTTTTCCTGGTTCTCAAAGTTTCGACGTGTACAACATTGGGGTGAGGAATGCTGCGAATCCGATATGGACCTGCGTATAGAAGTTCAAATTTACTGCACTTACCTTTTATTCTGCTGGATAAATAGTGTGTACGTACTAATATCTTCTGTCCAATGTGAAAGTCACGGTGTGTACAAACCTGTATTTGCTGTCTTCTTCGGCGCTCTGCGGCACGTTTGATGTTTTTTTAGCGCAATGTTAATTATTTCGTGGTGTCGTAATCGACGAGATGTAGGAAAGTTTACTAATTCTTTAATTTTGTTAGGTGGTTCAGCATTTTTCAGTATAACAGACGGAGATAGCATAGTGGATTCATTTGGTATGGAATTAATTACATCTCGGAAGGAGAATATGTGTGTATCCCAGTCAATATGTCTTTTGTGGCAGTATATTCTACACAGTTTACCAATTTCTTTCATTAATCGTTCACAAGGGTTCGAAGAAGCATGGTACTTGGATATATATATCGGAGAAATGTTTCTAGCTCGTAACATGAGTGTCCATATAGCAGAGCGAAATTGTGATCCATTGTCAGAAATTACTTTCAACACATGCCCTACATGAAATAGAAAATGTTTTACAAATGCTCTCGAAACGGTTTTAGCAGTAGATTTGCGTAACGGAGTGAAAGTAACAAATTTTGAAGTGAGTTCACCAGCGACAAAGATGTAGCAAAAACCTCTGTTAGTTCTCGGAATTGGACCAAAAATGTCTACAGCGGCCATGTGTCTTAATTTAACAGGTACAATGGGATATAATGGAGGAATATGTGAAGTGGTGTCTGACTTAGCTTTCTGGCAAATGTTACATGACGCTAAAACTCGTCGTATACGTTTCTCCATGTTGGTAAAATAACAGTTCTGTCTCACTATAAGAAAACATTTTCTGGCTCCGTAATGTGCATAACTTAAATGAGTGTACCAGATTAATTTGTTAACCAGTTGGTCAGGAATGCATAATAACCAATTGTTGCTGTCAGGATGGGAGCGGCGAAACAGAATGTCATTGGGTACAGTGTAATGGTTTCTAGTCGTAACATTATTCTTATCTTGCCAATGGTGTTTAATTTCTTTCCACACATTGTCTTTATTTTGCTCTTTTGCTATGTCCTGTAATGACGACGAAATAAAATTTTCAAATGCAACTTGCTGAATGTACATAACGCTGAAATTTGCTTTGCAGAAGTTGGTTGCTACGTCTTTCTGATTATTGCTGAGAGAACGAGAAAGTGCGTCTGCTATAACATTTTGTGTGCCGGGAATGTGAACTATTGTAAAATTAAATTCCTGTAAATAAAGTTTCCATCTGCTTAATCTGTCGTGAGTGAATTTAGCTGAAAGTAAGAATTGTATAGCTCTATGGTCTGTGTAGACGGTGGTATGTCTGCCATAAAGAAAGTGCCGAAATCTCGTAAAAGCCCATACAACACATAATGTTTCCAATTCTGTAACGGAATAATTTCGCTCAGGAGGTGACAGAATGCGACTTGCAAAGGCGATGTTTTTAATTACTGTAGAGCCATCTTCTTCAATTTCCTGGAAAATATGTACGCCTAAAGCGGCGTTAGAACTGTCGGTGGCAATAGTAAAATTTCTGGTAAGATCTGGGTGCGATAAAAGTGGAGCATTCAACAAGGCTTCTTTCAGGTTCATGAATTCAGAATGTGCTTGCTTATCCCATGACCAAATAGTGATTTTACCTGTTAATTGGCATAATCTAGATGTGTCTAAAGCAGAGTGATGAATAAATTTACGAAAAAAGTTAATTAAGCCCAAAAAACTGCGTAATTGCTTCTTCGTTGTAGGAACAGTAATGTCACGTAGAGCTTGAAGTTTTTCCGGATCAGGCGCAATGCCTTCTGCTGAAATTACGTGTCCAAGAAATTTTATGGAAGTTTTGCCAAAATGCGATTTACTGAGATTAACTATGAGTCCTTGTGCATGAAAAGTTTACAACAGTCGTTCTAAAATCACATTGTGTTCAGACCAGTTAGCTTCTGCGATAAGAATGTCGTCTACGTACGTTGTAATTCTGTCTTTAAGTTCTGTCGGAAGTATTGTGTTCAAACCGCGAATAAAAGCTGCTGAAGAAATAGTTAATCCGAACGGTAATTTTCAAAATTGATAACAGTCGCCAAAACAGAGAAAAGCTGTGTACTTTCTGCAATTCGGATGAAGTTGAATTTGCCAAAATCCCGATTTCAAATCTAGTGTGGAATAAATAGCTGTACTGTGAAATTTCTGTAGAAGTTCCTCTAATATCTGTGGTCGATCTGTTTCATTAATAATAATGTCATTAATGTGACGTGAATCAAGTACGAGGCGAAGTGAGCTATCTTTTTTCTTAACAATATGTAGTGGGTTTATGTACGGACTAACTGCTGGTTCAATAATTCCTTGGTCAAGCATATCCTGCAATTCTTTCTTAACTTGTTCTCTATGGATATACGGAATGGAATAATGTTTAGCTTTAAATGTATCGTGCTGTTTGACTTGAAATTCATACATAAATCCGAACATAGTACTAGGAATGTTGTCAAAAACTGGAGCTTGCTGTAAAAGAATTTTGCGTAGTTGCGTGCGTTCGTCGTCTGTATTTGCACTGCTATGTTTAACTTTATCAGAAATCATCTGTATTACGTCGTAGTCAGCTTCATCTGGAGTGTTATAGTTATGTACGTACGTATCAGTGAACAATGTGGAATTACAGTCTATGTTACGTGTTGCGGAAATGACCTCTGTACGATTAATTGTTTGTTCTTCCGCAGATAAAGAATGCTGAAACTCTAAAGCCAATTGCACATTTTCATCCTTCAACATTAAATAGGAATTTTGAAAATCAACCACTGCGTCGTGTTGTACCAGAAAATTGGTACCTAAAATAACATCTGTTGTCAATAAAGGAACAATCCAAAAATTTGAGTGAAATGTGTGACCTGCAATACAAAATGATAAATGCGTCTGTAATTTAACGTCCACACCTTTACTCGATAGTGCTCCTTTCACTTTCGTTTTGCCTAATGGTAATGTAGGATATGTATTCTCTTTGTTACACTCGTTAAAAGTTTCTTCATTTATTACTGACATAGGTGATCCGGAATCGATTACTGCAGAAAATTTCGAAGATCCAATTTTAATTTCGATAACAGGATGTGAAATGATTTTCTGAACAACTGGTCTTTCCTGCAAAAGAGTGACTCTGATATCGTCAAAAGTAGTTACATTTTCGTGAACAACATTCTGCGTGTCAAAGTAGTGCTTATGTTACTGGAAGATGCGACCTGTACTGTATCTAGTCAAATTCTATCTGACGTGTTATTATTGTCAGGACGATTCTGTGGCATTTCGACTATTTGAACTGTTCTATTATTTCTTCCTGAAGTATTACGCTCTGGATGATACCTACTGTCGGGTTCATTCATGAGAATATGTTCTTGCGGACGATTTTGCTGTTGGTAAGACCGACTGTTATTATATGTACGTTGATAATTGTGCTCATCGTTTTTACGTCTGTCGTAATAGTCATTCCTATACGGTGCATTGCGATAGGAATTGAAATACTGTGTTTTCTGTACGTAGTTGTTCCTTTGCTGCCGTGTGTTACTATTTGTTGGATCTGGGACTATACGTGTACGCGGCGAAACATTAAAGCCTGGTTGACCTTGTAGACTGCATTGTTGGTTACATATGCTAAGCGGCTGACTTTCATGCTGTTGTGGTGGAAAACATCTATTGTTACAAAAATGTGGTTCCTGTTACTAATAATTTTACACATACTGATGATTACTATTTTATCTCTTATTAAAATTATCGTGATTGTCATTTCTGGAGTGCCTAATGAAAATTGTCACATTCGGTAAAAATTTGTCTTATCGGGTTTTCATTACTTATTCTTAATCCTAGATAGAGCAATAGTTAAAGAGCTGTTTTGATAGATATAAAGGATAGTAGAAGAGAAGGCAGCAGTGCAGAAAACTAAAGATGAAACAGCACTACTACAGCTCGGGGCCCTATGCACGCTACGGCACATATTCATTAAAGCGTAATGAATCCCCTGAGGTCAATTACGCACTGCAAATAAATTTTACCTTTTGCGTTACAGGCAATAGCGGTAAAAATCCGAAAGCAAATTGTTGTATCCATGCTAATTCCACTTTCTGCATTACAGGTAATAGCGGTGAAAGTACAAAAATAAATTGTCGTATACAGCTCAAAGCGTGTACCTGTGTTCTGTCATTATTAATTTCCTTTGATTTTCTTACAAATGCAAATTGCTTATAATCAACGTTCTCGTCACTGAATTTGAGAACACGTTCAGTTTTGTGTGAGAATCTGTTTGTCTGTGTCATTTAGGATTTCAAGTTGCGTAACTTTTCAGATTTTAAGTCGCGTAGTCTCTGTAAATTGCTCAAATTATACACGCTGCGTGAGTCAGACAAATGTTCGCAAAGTGGCGTCTGCTGTGATGTGTTATTAACTGAAATATTTTTTATCTCTGTTACCTCTTGCTGTAAACTTGACAAATTTCTACGTAACGAGTTATTAGCTGAATCTATCTCATTGACTGTCTGTTGTAGATTTTGGAATTCAGGTGTTTGATTGAATGAAACCGGTGAAGTATCGTCTGATTTGTTGTCATAAGTACTTTCGATAACATCAATACGACTGGCCAATTCATCATATTTTTCAGTCAGTATTTTTACTTCATCATCGTTCTTAGTGTCAGAAGCATTAATCTGCTTTTGCATTTTACGTGTGGTTTCGTTCAGTTTTTTAACGTCAGCTTTGATGACATCGCAATCCTGTATTAGTTCTAATTGTTCGAATCTGTCAGTCACTGTCTGAATGTCTGCGGTGTGTGTATCTGTTTTTGATTTAAGATCAGAAATTTCATCACGTAATTCGGTGCTCAACTGTTTGATGGTATTAATTTCGTCGGACACTGTCGCAACATTGTTGTCTATGTATGTCTTCGCCTTCGCAAACATTTTACGTTTGTCTTCTTGTCTCTGTACAGTGATTGTTTCCATGACTTGACGTTTTACTTTATTTTGATCCTGAATAAATTTGCGGAAACGCGTATCACTGTTTTGTATGTGCTGATTAAAGCGCTCGTTAGTTTGAGTGTTCTGTTGTTCGAATTTCGCGTCTATCTTTGCGTCCATTGTGCGCGAAAGTTCTGCTGTCATTGCTTTAAACTCGTCGCGTAATTGTGTAGCCTTTTCAGAGCATTGTTTACCGACTGCGCTAATTTCCTCTCTCAGTGTTTCTGTTGTAGCTGTTTGCATATCCCTTAATTCTTGAGCAACAGCTTTAATTTCTTCGCCACATTTCTTTGAACAAGCCTCAATTTCCTCGCGTAACTGTACCTTAGTGTCATGACACTGCGCAGCAACGGCTTTAATCTGTTCACTAAGCTGTCTCGAATTGTTGTCTAATTTTTCATTTAGCTGTTGTTTGAGATTTTCGTTATTTTCTTTAAGCTCTTGTTTATGATCTTCTTTAAGTTGTTTGGAATTGTTATCTAGTTTTTCATTAAATTGTTTAAAAAATCCCATAATTTGATCCAACCCAAAATTAGCATTTCTATTCTCTGTGCTGTTTAATGGTGGATCTGGAACTGTCTCGCTTTCTGTAACCATTTGGTTATTCTGAGATTTACAAAAAGGTTTGCCAGTCGAATGTACACTGTCGGTCACTATTTCGGAATTAAATAAATCCGTCCTACTTTGTGTATCCTGTTCATTTTCATTAGACAAATTTGTCTGTTCGTCACGTGAATTTAGTAAACCGATAGTGTTAAGCTGGGCAGCGCTCATTGCAATAGAACGCCCCGCGTCATCAATTGTCGTCATATTAACAGAGGACACAATTGAGTTCGTTTGTTCATCAGTAAGATAAAAATTATCATTAGTGGTTGGAACGCATTGATTGCCAGTGAACGCAGGATTGTCATCATTACACTGCGTGTCACAATTACTATCGGTCACGTTGTTTAAGTCGGTAATTTCGTTCATAATACCTCGCGATACCCTATTCACAGTCTTTCGCGGCATTTTTGCTATAGTCACAATTATTCACAAAAGAAATAAGCACAATGCAAAGTGCAACAAACACAAATACAACAGAGCAACGAATTGCCGATGATCTGAGGAAAGAAATTCACAAAATTAGTAAAAGCGTTGCACCAAATGCTAATTATATTTAAGCAAATAAGAGCAGATATCTGACTGTTTCTAAGAAGATTCCCAAAGAAATAAGATCCTGGACTGGATGTCGCCAAGTGTAACCTCCCCAGAGAAATTTGAAAGACAATATTTAAATGTTAACGAGAATAGAACCTAGTGTAACCTCCCTGCAAATAAAATAATTTATTGACAATGACAATTAAATGAGAAATACCAATCTGAGCCATGTGTAAGCTCCCCACAAAAATGAAAGTCAATTCAATAAAAATGAAATCTCAGTGACAATGAAAACGCAAATAGACCGAAATGTCGATCTTAGGCCCTGTTCTTACCTCAGTAAAATTGCATCTGCTCTTATTTTTCGCCATAGCTTGGAGGAAATGCATCACAAAAATTCTTTGAACTTAAGTAAATTTTTTCTTTAAGGAAATGCATGGGAAATTTTCTTTCAATAAAATGTTTGTTTTGTTAAAATGCTTGGTTTGAAAACAAAATTATCATTGGGGCGATTCTTGAACAAATTAATTACACTTAAGACTCATTACATTATCAGATGAGCGCAATGCTGCTTCATTACCTTATTTAAAAAATATACCTCGTCCCGAATCTTGACCAGAGTCCCATGTCGACGCCCGCCGACTCCTCACACACAACTGCGACTGTCTCTCGCGCGCTACTACATGCTCTCGCGACTCGCTACGTACAACTGAACTCTCGCAACTCGACCGCAACTGCACCTGCCGACTCCCTACATGCAACTGAACTCTCGCGCGGTCAAGCGCAGACTAGCAACGATAAATAACTCTCTGGTCAGAGATTCTGTCATGCCTCGCCATCGCTGTACTAAATACATACGCGTTTCAACGTGTACATGGAAAACTTGTTTGCCCAGCGATCGCCGACACAGTGTAACTGAGGCGGAATAAGGGGAACCAGTCGGCATTCGCCGAGGCAGATGGAAAACCGCCTAAAAACCATCCACAGACTGACCAGCTCATCAGACCTCGACACAAATCCGCCGGCGCAGCTTCCCACCCGGAAAGCCCGCACGGCCAACCAGACAGGCTGAAGCTAATCATACACCACGTGCAACTTATTCCTTCATCAGTACAGTGGAGAAGCGATTTTTGATCCCTTGATCACTGGAGAAAAAATATTCTTGGGGCCATTCATTTTGAAGTACTGAAACCTGGGGAAACTGTACCGTGAACTACTAGATCGAGTAAATCAGTCTTTAATTGAAAAATGGCCTGTGGTGTCACCGCCAGACACCATACTTGCTAGGTGGTAGCCTCTAAACCGGCCGCGGTCCGTTAGTATACGTCGGACCCGCGCGTCGCCACTATCAGTGATTGCAGACCGAGCGCCGCCACACGGCAGGTCTAGAGAGACTTCCTAGCACTCGCCCCAGTTGTACAACCGACTTTGCTAGTGATGGTTCACTGACAACATACGCTCTCATTTGCCGAGACGATAGTTAGCATAGCCTTCAGCTACGTCATTTGCTACAACCTAGCAAGGCGCCATTACCAGTTACTATTAATACTGAATCATGTACCGTCAAGAGCGACGTTCACCATTAATGGATTAAAGTTAAGTATTCCACCAGCTACGTCCGTTTTTTCTAAAGTCTAATTTCCTTGTCCTGTTCCAGACCTCACACCCGCCTGCGTGAGCTAAAACGCGTGCCTTTTGGCTTCCTCTAGTAACCCGGTGTTGGCTCTCCTGCCAACCACAACATTGGCGACGAGGCAGAACCGCGTTCTTAACTATACTGCCCTGATTTACTTGTGTAATGGCTTCGACACCATCTCCAGATGTACTGTCCGAATTTTATCGCTTACAGAATCAGCAGATGCAGGCCTTACTGGATGCCCTTGGACAGCTCGTCCAGGGTCAACGTGCAATGCAAAACGACATGGCAGCCACCGCTCCACCGCTAATGCAGCCACAACACGCAGTTGCACCAACTTTTCGGCCTTTTGATGCTGCACTGGAAAGCTGGACGGAGTGGTCACGCCAATTTGGATTCCATCTCGCCGCCTACAGAATTCTAGGTAACGAGCGGCAGCCGTTTTTGTTGTCTTCGGTCGCCGTACAAACGTACCGTGTGATAGTCAAATTATTTCCCCGGCGCGACGTAGCAACTCTGTCCTACGACGATATTTTGTCTGCATTAGATGCATATTTCAAAGAATCAGTCAATGCAGTTGCCAAATGGTATACCTTCTTTCGTACAAAACGTACGGCAGGTCAGAGTAATCGGGAGTGGGTTGCAACCTTGCAAGGCCTTACTAGGGATTGTGCTTTTGAGTGTCAATGTGGACTCCCTTATTCAGATACTATGGTACGTGATGCAATTGCACAGAACGTTTCTGATGTTCGTATAAGGGAACAGATTTTGAAACTAGTCAATCCCTCCCTTCAACAAGTGATGGACGTATTGGATCGGCAGGACACACTTGATTTTGCTCAGGACTCATTTGAAACTTCGCCACCCGTGTGTCAGGTTAACCGGCCCGCAGGGCGAGCTGCACGGAACAGTAAACAGTACTCGCGTCCGGCCATGCCGCTGCCGCCAGGCTCTCAGCCACGGGTACCGCGCCGGCAAGCAAATGCAGTGCTAAAATCATGCCCGCGGTGTGCTACTAGACATTCGCGTGAAAATTGCCCGTCACGCCAAGCTATTTGCTTTTACTGTAATAAAAAAGGACATGTTCAAAGTGTTTGCCAGAAAAGGCTCAGATCGGAAACTCAAAATCATTCCAGGCCCTTTGCTTCACGCCGGAATCTGAATCGAACCAAGGATACTCAGGCTCGCGAAACTTCGCCCATGGAAATTCATATAGTCCATTCCACTCCGCCCAGTGCCACTTTCTCTAACAGTGACTGTGTTCGTCCCACAAATAGTGTGCGTCGACATCGCCGGAACTCCCGTCAAGTCGCAAAGTGATTTTGTACCAGTGTCAGTTCACGTTGCACGAGACAGTCGCTCTTCTCGTCAGCAGGGCAATAAACTTTTAGTGGACTTGGACATTAACGGCAAAGTGATACCATTCCAGCTCGATACCGGGGCTGCAGTTTCACTGATCACTCAAGACACTTACCAACTGCTGGGCACACCTCCGTTGCGTGCCGCAAATGTTAAGTTAACTAGCTATTCAGGTCAAGCGATCCCTGTGTTAGGACAGTGCAGCCTTCTTGCAACATACAAAGGACAAACAAAACTTGTGTCATTTTACGTCATTTGTTCTTCTTCTGCAGTGAACTTGTTTAGTTTCGATTTATTTCAGTTGTTTAACTTGTCTATAGTAAATCAGGTCCTATCAGTGAACCAGACTGTGCCTTCAGACAGTGTTTCTCGTCTATGTGAAGAATTTGCAGACATTTTTGCACCGGGCCTCAGTTGCGGTAAGAACTATAAAGCACATTTGGAACTGAAAGTAAACGCGCAACCGAACTTTTTCAGAGCGCGCAATGTTCCCCACGCATTGCGTGATGAGGTCGCAAAAAAATTACACTATTTGGAATCACAAGGTGTAATTGAACGTGTGCAGGCTTCTCTCTGGGCATCACCCTTGGTAATTTTGCCAAAACCTTCCGGAAAATTGAGACTTCGTGTGGACTTCAAGACAACAGTGAATCCACAAATAGTGACTGCAACTTTTCCTTTACCCTGCCCGGAAGATCTTTTTGACAAACTGTGCCCGGGTAAATATTTTTCGAAGTTGGACCTAGCAGAAGCGTACTTGCAGATACCAGTGGACGAAGAATCCCACGCATCCTGGTTTGTATCGATTCAAACGACTGCCATTCGGGTGTGCATCCGCCACTGCATTATTTTAGCAATATCTACAAACTGTTTGTGCGTCGGTCCTTACTGCAGCAAACTATCTGGACGATATTGTGATCTCCGGAAAGACGGAAGAAGAACATTTAGCCAATCTCAGAACATTATTTCAGGTCTTGCGACAAAATGGTCTTCGCTTGCGGAAGGACAAATGTGTGTTTTTTGCTCGTGACTTGCCCTACCTGGGACATGTACTCAACGCCCAAGGCATACATCCCAGTCCCGAGCACCTCCGTGCCATACAAGACTTGCCCTCGCCGCAGAGTTTGAAGCAGCTACAGAGTGTGCTGGGAAAAATTAACTATTATCACAGATATGTGCCACGTGCCCCTTCCATTTCAGTTCCGCTTCATCGCTTACGGAGTAAAGGTGTTCCGTTCGTCTGGACGACGGCATGCGAACGCGCCTTTCGCCAGTTGAAATCGGCGTTGCTTTCCAATACTTGCCTTACGCCATTCGATCCCCAGAAGCCCCTTTTGTTGATGGTAGATGCATCGGATTTCGGGATCGGTGCTGTGCTTGCGCACAAAGATGGATCGCACGATCGCCCTATTGCCTTTGCGTCCAAATTGCTCACGTCTGTGCAAAGAAATTATTCACAGATCGAGAAAGAAGCATTGGCTCTCGTATTTGGTGTTACAAAGTTTCATGATTTATTGTATGGTCGTCACTTTACCATCATCACAGACCACAAACCTTTGACATTGCTTTTTCATCCGACCAAGCCTGTACCTCCACGTACAGTGCAGAAATTCATTCGCTGGTCTATTTTCCTCTCGCAGCACCGCTACGATATCTTGTATCGGTCCACTGCTAAGCATGGAAACGCCGATGCATTGTCCCGTTTGCCTGTTGCTGAGGATAGAGCATTCGATTCCTCCGAACTTGCTTGCATGTTCATTGATTCGGAAACCGATGACGTGGTCGAATCGTTTCCGATTGATTTTCGTCGTGTAGCTACAGCCACAGCTTCCGACCATGTCCTTGCTACCGTTCTGCGTTTTGTTGCTACGCAATGGCCCTTGTCAAAGTCACGGATCGGGGACTCGTTGGTTCGCCGATTTTTTGCTCACCAAGAGAGACTTTTTGTACGACGTGGTGTTTTGCTGTTGCGTTCAGATAATGATCAGTCCACGGTCGTGGTACCACGTTCGTTGCAGTCCTCTGTCTTACAGCTTCTCCACCAAGGACATTGGGGTATAGTGAGAACGAAACAACTTGTTCGTCAGCACTGTACTTGGTTCGGAATCGATGCCGCGATTACGAATACGTGCTCTTCTTGCATGGTGTGTGCCGAACAACAATCAGCACCACCGCGGAATTCTTTGCATGGCCAAAAGCCACTTACCCTTGGCAACGCTCACACATCGATTTTGCTGGTCCATTCTGGAATGCTCGATGGTTGGTTGTGGTAGATTCATTCAGTAATTTTCCTTTTGTTGTCCGGATGTCTTCCACGACGTCATCTGCCACCATCCAAGCGTTATTTGCTATCTTTTGCATTGAAGGTCTTCCACAGACTATTGTTTACGACAATGGCCCACAATTCATGTCCGCAGAATTTCAGTCATTCTGCAAGGCCAATGGTATTCAACATCTGACGTCCGCGCCGTTTTCGCCGCAGTCAAACGGTGCCGCTGAACGATTGGTCAGGACTTTCAAGTCACAGATGTTGAAGTTGAAAGAGTCGCATTCTCGGGAGGACGCGCTATTGCTGTTTTTGTCCTCGTATCGCTCTCAGCCCCGAGATGGTCGCTCGCCGGCTGAGTTGCTCCACAGTCGCTCTCATCGAACCTTGATGTATTTGCTACATCCGCCGCATCAGGTTCCTGTGCAGCGGGAGACACCTGCTTTTGCCCCAGGCGACGTTGTCTACTACCGCCACTATCGAGGTTCACGGCGTTGGCTCGAAAGGCGCATTCTTCGCTGCCTCGGCCGCGCTATGTATCTGGTTTTGGGGGCCTCTGGTGAGGTGCGTCGGCATCTCAATCAGCTGCGCCTCTGTCGTCGCACGGGATCTGCCGCTGCCCGTCTGCTTTCAGCGACGGTGCCGTTCGGTCCTCGCCCTGGGGACCCATCTACTGGCTCGCCTCAGCCCCAGGTGTCACCGACGCTGCCTTCCATTTTGCCCCATGGCGACGCGCCGCCGCCACCGCCGCCGCCGCCGCCGCCGCCTGTTCTCCCGCCGGCGACGCCCGCAGTGTACGCGTCGCTGCAACCGCCGGGCGCCTCCCTGGGTCACACGCCGCCGATCGCTTCCCGTGACCAGTTGTCCTCCGACATGGAACTCTTGCCCGCTCCGGACCATATGTCGTCTTCGCCCGTCGGGTGCCCCGGCCTGATGGAGGTCGACCCTACGGCCCCTCCTGTCTCTCTGCGGGCGCATACACCGCATGTTGGCGTGCACCCTGGAGCAGGTTTTCAGGCGTTTCCTAGCTGCCCGCGGTCCGAATGGCAGGGTGCAGGTGGCACAGCCTCGCCTGTTCTTAGACTCCCCACCTCGTCGCATACGTCAACATGGGGTCCTCCCCACGGCGGGCGGAAGCCTTATGCCACAACCGTACGCCGATTTGCGGGGGAGGAATGTAGTGTCACCGCCAGACACCACACTTGCTAGGTGATAGCCTTTAAATCGGCCGCGGTCCGTTAGTATACGTCAGACTCGTGTGTCGCCACTATCAGTGATTGCAGACCGAGCGCCGCCACACGGCAGGTCTAGAGAGACTTCCTAGCACTCGCCCCAGTTGTACAACCAACTTTGCTAGTGATGGTTCACTGACAACATACGCTCTCATTTGCCGAGACGATAGTTAGCATAGCCTTCAGCTACGTCATTTGCTACAACCTAGCAAGGCGCCATTACCAGTTACTATTAATACTGAATCATGTACCGTCAAGAGCGACGTTCACCATTAATGAATTAAAGTTAAGTATTCCACCAGCTACGTCCGTTTTTCCTAAAGTCTAATTTCCTTGTCCTGTTCCAGACCTCACGCCAGCCTGCGTGAGCTAAAACGCGTGCCTTTCGGCTTCCTCTAGTAACCCGCTGCTGGCTCTCCTGCCAACCACAACATGGCCAGTGATTGCCAACAGACAAGGTTGCAACATGATAATGCAAGACTGCACTGTGAACGACGAACCCTGGAGAAATTAATGAGTATGGGTGGGAGATATTGCCTCACACACCATACTCGCCCAGTATTGCGCCAATGGATTTTCTTTTAGTCTACTCGCTCCATCTTTTTGTATGTGGCAAAAAATATAACAATGTGAATGATATCAGAAATGTTATCTCGAGATATTTTGGTCGAAAACCAAATGATTTTATCAATCTGGCACTGAAAATTTGTAAACTAGTGGCAAAACGTTGTTGATGATGAGAGTGATTGCATCATTGATTAAAAATAAAAAGTTTTTAAAACCTTCCAGTTACCCTAATTCTTGCTCCAGTTCCTCATTTCTGGTTTTAAATACATTTGTAATTCCTCACTATGCTTCCTTATTTCCTCCACATTATTTTTCTTAATTTCTACCTGACCTTTCAAACTTCCTCTTGTCCAGCTATATTTGCGCTGAAAAAGCCTTTAGGTCTCTTTGATTTTGGTAAATTAACACAGTATATATTGGTTGTCTGTTATCAACATTCAATGTTTGTGATTTCCTCTACCTAACATCTACACAGAAATGTAATCCACCAAAATTAATATTATCCAATTACTAATAAGGTTAAACACTCTTTCCTTTTCTTCTAAAGTATATGAAGATCTTCAACAAATATCACACAGTCGAGATTCTATACAGCACGGTACTTGGAGAAATAGATTGTTTACTGCTCAAATCTTTATGGTTATGCCTCCTCTGGATTGTAGTCTCGTTCACATTGAGATGCCTCTGTAGAAGGTAGATACTAGATACACTACATGCTATCTCCTCTACTTCCTTATACATAGCTATTGACATTTTCAGAGACTAAAAAAAGTTGAAAATTAATAAAACCCATAAATTGCAGGTATGGATTCCTGCCTGGAAACGGAGGATAAAAGGTCCTAAGAACACTGTTTGCCACAGTAGAAAGTTCCTGTGACCATATGCTGTTTCTTGTGTGTTGTAGACTGTTTGATTGATGAAGTGTACCTGTAAGCAGCAGAATGGTCCAGTATTCATGTTGGGAACAACCTGAGATGGTGTTTGTGTACAGCCAAGCAGATGGAAACAGTCGAGAGCCATTGATAATATCTTTATAGAAAAGTCAAATGAACAAAATTATATTACAAAACCAATAGTCAATGGCCTCTCAGACCATGACATGCAGTTCCTTCTGTTAAATGTTAATACTGAACAGGATATAAAATCTGTTAAATCTGAGCTCAAGAGGGTAATCAGTAAGCCAAAAATTGATTATTTTAGGACACTCCTCAGAGACATTCACTGGACTGATGTTTACAGTGCTCATGGCATGAATGAAAAATATAACATTTTTGCTAATAAAGTGCTTACCTTATTTGAACACTGCTTTCCCCCAAAACTTACCAAGGTTAGAGCAAAGTCTACAAAGAAGCCATGGATTACTCGAGGAATAGGGGTATCTTGTAAAACAAAAAGAAAACTGTATCTGTCAATCCGAAACATTTCCAATGTTGATGCTATAGCACATTATAAGAAATACTGCAAAATATTAAAGACTGTAATACGGATGTCAAAGCAAATATATTACAAGGAAAAGATAGTCATATCAGATAACAAAATAAAGACAATATGGGATATAGTGAAGGAGGAGACCGGTAGAACCAGACATGAAGAGGAACAAATAGCATTAAGAGTAAATGATGCATTGGTGACAGATGTGTATAGTGTTGCAGAACTTTTTAACAAACATTTTATAACTGTTACTGAAAAGATGGGGTTATCAGGTTCGGTAGATGCTGCTATGGATTACCTTAGACCAGACATCTCAAGTAACTTCCATAATATGAATTTGACCCTCACTACCCCAACAGAAATAATGTCCATCATAAAATCTTTAAAATCAAAAACATCTAGTGGGTATGATGAAATATCAACAAAGTTAATTAAAGAATGTGATTCTGAGCTAAGTAACATATTAAGCTATCTGTGTAACCAGTCGTTTATCAGTGGAATATTTCCCGAATGGCTGAAATATGCTGAAGTTAAGCCACTGTTTAAGAAGGGAGATAAAGAAATAGCATCAAATTTCCGTCCAATTTCACTGTTGCCAGCATTCTCAAAAATTTTCGAAAAAGTAATGTACAGTCGTCTTTATAACCATCTTATCTCAAATAACATACTGTCAAAGTCACAGTTTGGATTTCTAAAAGGTTCTGATATTGAGAAGGCTATCTACACTTACAGTGAAAATGTACTTAATTCATTAGACAAAAAATTGCAGGCAACTGGTATATTTTGTGATCTGTCAAAGGCATTTGACTGTGTAAATCACAGTATCCTTTTAAGTAAACTAGAATATTATAATGTAACAGGAAATGCTGCAAAATGGTTCAAATCTTATATCTCTGGCAGGAAACAAAGGGTGTTATTAGGAAAGAGACATGTATCAAGCTATCAGGCATCATCCAACTGGGAACTAATTACATGTGGGGTCCCACAAGGTTCCATTTTGGGGTCCTTACTTTTTCTTGTGTATATCAATGACCTTTCATCAGTAACATTACCAGATGCCAAGTTTGTTTTGTTTGCTGATGATACAAACATTGCAATAAATAGCAAATCAAGTGTAGTCTTAGAAAGATCAGCCAATAAAATATTTGTAGACATTAATCACTGGTTCCTAGCCAATTCTTTGTCACTAAACTTTGAAAAAACACACTACATGCAGTTCAGAACTTGTAAGGGGTGTCCCAAGAGTATATGTCTAACATATGATGACAAGAAGATAGAAGAAGTGGACGGTGTTAAATTCTTGGGATTACAGCTTGATAATAAATTCAACTGGGAGGAGCACACCACAGAACTGCTGAAGCGTCTTAACAAATCTCTGTTTGCAATGCGAATTTTGTCAGACATAGGGGATATAAAAATGAAAAAGCTGGCATACTATGCTTACTTTCATTCCATAATGTCATATGGGATTATTTTCTGGGGTAATTCATCAAGCCAAGCTAAAGTTTTCCGGGCACAAAAACGTGCAGTAAGAATTATATGTGGTGTGAACTCAAGAACATCCTGCAGAAGCCTGTTTAGGGAACTAGGGATACTAACTACAGCTTCCCAATATATTTATTCCTTAATGAAATTTGTCATTAAAAATATATCACTTTTTCAAACCAACAGCTCAATTCATGGAATCAATACTAGAAATAAGAATAATCTTCACAAGGATTTAAAGTCACTTAGTCTTGTACAAAAAGGTGTGCATTATTCAGGAACACACATTTTCAATAACTTGCCAGCAGCCATAAAAAGCTTAACAACCAATGAAATTCAGTTTAAGAGAAGCCTAAAGGATTTATTGGTGGCCAACTCCTTCTACTCCATTGATGAATTTCTGAGGAAAACCAACTGATTTGTATATAAGTACAACATAACTTCTGCACAATTTCAGTGCAGTAATGTGTTCACTGAAAATTTGTGTGTGTGTGTGTGTGTGTGTGTGTGTGTGTGTGTGTGTGTGTGTGTAAGTATAATCTAACTTCTGCACCATTTCAGTGCAGTAATGTGTTCATTGTAAATAAGTATTACAGTAGTTGTATTACATGTTTCTTACCTTATAAATAAATATAAAACTTTTTTATTTTAAATTCAGTGCAATAGTATTTGTAAAATGACTCTTAGTGTTCATTAAAAAATGACGATCATTCCACTTGGGACCTGTGGAATGGTACATTAGCTTATTTGTTTTAGTTTAAATATTTGTCATGTATTGTTGTTTTTCTGACATGTTCCACATCCTGGAGGACCTCCTCACTACGGATCAATTGGAATGAAAGTAAATCTAATCTAATCTAATCTACCCAAAACAAGTTCCCTCACAGATACCAACCACATCACACAACATTTCAAGTCCTTTTTGGGCATCTGTGTGATCATGGGTCCTTTTAAGACAGATGGACATTCAAGGAGGTGACGGACTGTGTGTATACCAGATCTGGAGGATCGGGTCCTGCTACTCGACTGTTTCCATCTTCTTGGCCTTACACAAACACCATCTCAGCTTGTCCCTGACAAGAACACCAGACCAATCTTCTGCGTACAGTACACTGCGTCAATCACACAACCTGCAACACACAAAGAACTCATGTCACATGGTCAGAGGAACTTTCATTCACCAGACACAAGTTCATAGAATATTTTTTCCTCCATTTCCAATCAGGAATTTGTAAAAAAGAGGTTCACGTACTGTGAACTTAGAGGGGAGGTTTTTGAAATTTAGACTCCTTAAAACTTAATTTTGATGCTAATCTGAGCATTCTTAAAAGGGGGATACAACATTTGTACTAATAAGAATGTTCTCATGTGTACCAACAATCTTTTATTACATGTTTTATTAATTAAGTTAAACACAATTTCTCAGTTGCCTAAACGCAACAAAAAAGAAATTACAGAAATGTGAACACACTTAAATTCGAACTACAAGACGTTAAATAAGGGAAAAATCTTAAATGTTTTAATTTACAGTTTATATAACTGTCAAAACCTTTGAAAAGATTTCGTTGCATGTCCCCCCTCTTTCTCTGTCCTTGCTGTTGGTGTCCATAGCAGAGTGCCACCCATAAAACAGTGAAGATTTCAGTGATTTGAAGGGTCAAAACGAATTAGCGATGGGCCATTCCACTTAAGAAAAAGTAGTGAAGGGACAGTTTTTGCTAACAGATAGGCTCTGCCGCTAGTAGTGATCATATTAACATTCACTAGATGACAATGGAATTCTCTTGGTGGTACTTGTCAATAGAAACTAATTTGTGAACTACTTTGCTTTGTATTCACATTTACCATCAAAGTTCTCACAATTGTCAAAAATAATCTCATGAAATGCTTTATTCGTACTTTGCTCATTCAACTGAAAGTGAACTGCAAGTCTCTCAACACATTTTTCTCCTAAATTTCTATAGTATCCCATCTCCAAATCAATTGTTACGTTTTATCGGTGTGTACCATCAGAAATCAAGCACTATATATATATATATATATATATATATATATATATATATTTTGAATAGCATATTTCATGACAGGTGGATTGGTCGTCGAAGCATATATATATATATATATATATATATATATATATATATATATATATATATATATATATATATATATATATATATATAGGGTGGTCCATTGATCATAACTGAGCCAGATATCTCGCGAAATAAGCGTCAAACGAAAAAACTACAAAGTCGAAACTTGTCTAGCTTGAAGGGGGAAACCAGATGGCGCTATGGTTGGCCCGCTAGATGGCACTGCCATAGGTCAAACGGATATCAACTGCGTTTTTTAAATAGAAACCCCCATTTTTATTACATATTCGTGTAGTACATAAAGAAATACAAATGTTTTAGTTGGACCACTTTTTTCGCTTTGTGATAGATGGCGCTGTAATAGTCACAAACATTTGGGCACAATTTTAGATAAACAGTTCGTAACAGGTAAGTTTTTTAAATTAAAATAGAGAACATAGGCACGTTTGAACTTTTTATTTCGGTTGTTCCAATGTGATACATGTACATTTGTGAACTTATCATTTATGAGAACGCATACTGTTACAGCATGATTACCTGTAAATACCACATTAATGCAACAAATGCTCAAAATGATGTCCGTCAACCTCAATGCATTTGGCAATACGTGGAACGACATTCCTCTCAACAGCGAGTAGTTCGCCTTCCGTAATGTTCGCACATGCATTCACAATGCGCTGACGCATGTTGTCAGGCATTGTCGGTGGATCACGATGGCAAATATCCTTCAACTTTCCCCACAGAAAGAAATCCGGGGAAGTCAGATCCGGCGAACGTGCGGGCCATGGTATGGTGCTTCGACGACCAATCCACCTGTCATGAAATATGCTATTCAATACCGCTTCAATCGCATGCGAGCTATGTGTCGGACATCCGTCGTGTAGGAAGTACATCGCCATTCTGTCATGCAGTGAAACATCTTGTAGTAACATCGGTGGTACATTATGTAGGAAATCAGCATACATTGCACCATTTAGACTTCCATCGATAAAGTGGGGGCCAATTATCCTTCCTCCCATAATGCCGCACCATACATTAACCCGCCAAGGTCGCTGATGTTCCACTTGTCGCAGTCATCATGGATTTTCCGTTGCCCAATAGTGCATATTATGCCGGTTTACGTTACCGCTGTTGGTGAATGACGCTTCGTCACTAAACAGAACGGGTGCAAAAAATTTGTCATCGTCCGGTAATTTCTCTTGTGCCCAGTGGCAGAACTGTACACGACATTCAAAGTCGTCGCCATGCAATTCCTGGTGCACAGAAATATGGTACGGGTGCAATCTATGTTGAAGTAGCATTCTCAACACCGACGTTTTTGAGATTCCCGATTCTCGCGCAATTTGTCTGCCACTGATGTGCGGATTAGCCGCGACAGCAGCTAAAACACCTACTTGGGCATCATCATTTGTTGCAGGTCGTGGTTGACGTTTCACATGTGGCTGAACAGTTCCTGTTTGCTTAAGTAAAGTAACTATCCGGCGAACGGTCCGAACACTTGGAAGATGTCGTCCAGGATACCGAGCAGCACACGTCCGTTGGGCATTTTGATCACAATAGCCATACATCAACACGATATCGACCTTTTCCGCAATTGGTAAACGGTCCATTTTAACACGTGTAATGTATCACGAAGCAAATACCGTCCGCACTGGCGGAATGTTACATGATACCAAGTACTTATACGTTTGTGACTACTACAGCGCCATCTATCACAAAGCGAAAAAAGTGGTCCAACTAAAACATTCATATTTCTTTACACGAATATGTAATAAAAAATGGGGGTTCCTATTAAAAAACGCAGGTGATATCCGTTTGACCTATGGCAGCGCCATGTAGCGGGCCAACCATAGCGCCATTTGGTTCCCACTTCAAGATAGACGAGTTTCGTTCTTTGTAGTTTTTTCGTGCCTTCAGTTATTGTGCTTCCAAGATATTTAAATGCACTTACTTGTCCTATTTTAATATTGAACAGTCTGCGTCTTGTACTGATGACCATACTCTTTGTTTTTGCTGTGTTTATTTGCATCCCATATTCCACACAAGCTTCATTGAGATCGTTCAGCGTGTTATTCACTGTCCGCTCACTTTCTGCCACTAATACCATGTCTTCATCAAATATTACACATTCTGTTCTCTTTCCACCAATAAATATTCCTCTTTTCCCATCCAAACCTTTGGCAATAATCTCTTCAAGGTATACGTTAAACAACAGTGGGGAAAGGCAACAACCTTGTCTAACACCTCGTCCAATGCTACCTCCTTCTGACATTTCATTTCCAATCCTTATCCTTACTTTCTGGTGTAAATGTAGATTCTGTATCAGTCGTATCTCTTCCCTGATCTACTCCTTTCCTCTTCAAAATATCCATCAGCTTGTTCCACTGAACTCTGTCAAAAGCGTTTTCTAAATCTATAAAAACAGCAAAGATTTCTCTACCTTTTTCCGTTTATTTTTTCCCTATAGTTCTTAATAGGCCAATAGCATCTCTTGTTCCTTTTCCTCTTCTAAATCCGAACTGCTCCTCTGCAATCCCTCTATCCAGCTTGCCATATAGCCTTCTATTCAACACTCTCAGCAAGACTTTAGCTGCATGAGAAATTAGACTGATGGTCCGGTGCTCTTCACATTTTTTAGTGTTTACTACTTCAATAAATTACCTAACCTGCATCGAATGCCCTTCACTGAGAACTGAAAATTAAAACTTCAGCTCATGTTGGCATTTAACCCTTCGACTGCTATATGCACGACTGGCAGTCTCACCGCATGTGCTTCATTACTCTCAACCAAATTGTTTACATTTTAGGTATGTAGATGATACCCTCATGCTGGTAGGTGGCAGCCAAACAGATATCGAAAATATCCACCAAAAACTTAACCAACTACACCCTAAAATTAAATTCACTATGGAAACTGAGAAGCACAATACCATTACCAGATCAGGTCCCAAGTTCGAGTCTCGGTCGGGCACACAGTTTTAATCTGCCAGGAAGTTTCACAATACCATTAATTATCTAGACCCCACAAGTAGCAAAAATAATAATCGCCACATATGTGATATCTATGGAAGGAATACTACTTCTGTCAATGTACTATAAATGCCTATTCCTGTCACCAAATGGCTCATAAAATAACATTTTTCCATTCAGTGATTAATAGATTAAATAACCTCCCATTAGAAAAGCCAGAAATTCAAAAGAACTTAACACATCTCTTTATATAGCCTATACAGATGATTTTGACCCTAGCATAATCACAAAATTATATTATAAATGTAAAATACCAAAGCAGAACACAACACATAGCGAGATATGCCTAACTCGAGAGACATCACCGACACAGAAAAAAAGATACATACCAGCAGTCTACCTTGGTAGAATCTCCAACAGAATTAATGCACTTTCTAAAGCCGCAAATAGTCAACTAGTCATTTCGCGCCGCTCACCGTGTGCTGGGTGCTGAATGCTTCTGGCGCGCTCGCCACGTGCAATGCTTCCAACGCGCACGCTGTTTTTCGGCTTTCTGTTTTGTTCTGGTCTTTGGAAGAATTGGGATATTTATTTACAATATTTACAATTCATTTCCGTGTGAGGTACATTTTTATTATAATGTACATACAAACAAAGCCGTTTACAATAGTGATATAGAATGAGATTTTCACTCTGCAGCGGAGTGTGCGGTGATATGAAACTTCCTGGAAGATTAAAACTGTGTGCCCGACCGAGACTCGAACTCAGGACCTTTGCCTTTCGCGGGCAAGTGTTCTACCATCTGAGCTACCGATGCACGACTCACGCCCGGTACTCACAGCTTTACTTCTGCCAGTATCTCGTCTCCTACCTTCCAAACTTTACAGAAGCTCTCCTGCGAACCTTCCAGAACTAGCACTCCTGAAAGAAAGGATATAGCGGAGACATGGCTTAGCCACAGCTTGGGGGATGTTTCCAGAATGAGATTTTCACTCTGCAGCGGAGTGTGCGCTGATATGAAACTTCCTGGCAGATTAAAACTGTGTGCCCGACCGAGACTCGAACTCGGGACCTTTGCCTTTTGCGGGCAAGTGCTCTACCATCTGAGCTACCGATGCACGACTCACGCCCGGTACTGACAGCTTTACTTCGCCTACCTGTACCACATGCGTTTGTCATTCTATCATACAACCAACAAAACAGATCTGGGCTGGTATACCAGTTGTCGACAAAAAGCATTTCTCAGTTCTCCAGGTAAGGTTGGAGTAACGTGGCTACTGTATTTCCAGACACTCCCATACCATGACTATCAACGTCTGTCTGTGCGCCAATGTAAACGATAAAACCTAGTACATAATTTGTCCTGGAATCGCAAATTACAAAAAATTTAATTCCAAACCTACCTCTCTTTGCTGGAATATATTGATGTACTTTCAGACAGCCTTTGAACAGCATCAGAGATTAGTCTATACAGAGTTTCTCTTAAGTATAGAAAGGTTCCTTGAACATTTTTCGAAAATGTTCTACAATAGGCCGGATTTTCGATAAGTAATTCCCATTTAGGGCAAAGTGTTGTCATGGAAATGCAGTAAATTCAAAGCAAAAAATATCAGTCTCTGCAGATTACTTTGGAAAAAAATTGTTTCCAGCAAAGGATCTGTCGACCAATGCCAGTTTTAACTTTTTCACTCCAGCCATCAGAAAGGAAGGCTGACACATTTGTGTCACTTCATTTGTTTATTCTAGATTTTGTCTTTGGTTTGCAATTGGCTGATCAATACGTATAATACTTATTTGCCTCGTAGCAAATCATTTCAATAGTGTCTATATTTACAAAAAGTCTAAAGAAACAGAGGCAGCTCTCATTTTCATTTACAGGAGCTTTCGTTCCTGATGAGAATTCGTAGAACTGATGCTTCTTTTGATTTATGTTTTCACATCTCCATTTGTTTTTTGTCGTCCTTGTAAGTCGCTGTGCGTCTTCATTTGAAGATGATGAGCATTGAATAGAAGTATCCAGCTGCGGACTTCCTCTCGATGTCATAGGCTTTGCACTAGTAATTACAAATGGAGACTAATGAGAATCAACAACGTCCGCAGATTGTAAACTATTCGTAAGAGAATCTTCTTCATCTGACTCGCAGTCTAATGATGAGCACAGTGATTCTTCAGAGTCACTCTCCATCAACATCTGTATTATCTCTTTGGAGGTGAGGAGCTTTTTACATGCCATCACAATAAGTAAATTCACTACGCAAACACAAACGAATAATAGGCGACTGATGTCTGAACCAAGAATAGAGTCTCGCAGAAAGGCACGAAACTACAGTTCGTCAGAAATGACAGTAGCATCATCTGTTGTGTCTAAAGCAAATTACTTGGACAAGTGCTGTAAGGATCCACTAAAAGCGCTGATATCGACTTATGTAGTCGTGTTCCGCATATTGAAAAGCCATCTGATGTGGTTAGAGCAAACGATGAAGGTGTGGCGAGAGTCAGTCAGTAGCTCTGCAAATAAACAGACGTCTTCTTCAAGCACAGCTAAACAATAGGCGAGCGAACGTCTCAAAACTTCTACAGTAGTTGGCAGCACCTGGGGCACGGCAGCACTGAACTGCTGTGGCAGTCAGCTGCACCCAGGGCATGGGGCGCTCGAACTGCTCTAGCAGTCAGCTGCAGTCAAAAGGTTAAACTCATTGTGGCAGAGTTGCCACTTCATCTACTGCTGCAGAATAATATGGATAGGATTTGCCCAAGTAATTTGTCTCCAGTGACACTGCTGACAATATTCAATAATACAAATACTAATGTACCTCTAAAATGAATCACTGTAGTGGTCAAAATTCTGTATGTTGTCCCACAATGTAATATTTAATTCATAGAATATACTAGCACTTCAGTACTCCATGACCAGACAATGCCAAAACTCTATGTACAGTGTTGACTTCAACACCAATATAACCAGATACTTCATAATATATACACTCCTGGAAATTGAAATAAGAACACCGTGAATTCATTGTCCCAGGAAGGGGAAACTTTATTGACACATTCCTGGGGTCAGATACATCACATGATCACACTGACAGAACCACAGGCACATAGACACAGGCAACAGAGCATGCACAATGTCGGCACTAGTACAGTGTATATCCACCTTTCCCAGCAATGCAGGCTGCTATTCTCCCATGGAGACGATCGTAGAGATGCTGGATGTAGTCCTGAGGAACGGCTTGCCATGCCATTTCCACCTGGCGCCTCAGTTGGACCAGCGTTCGTGCTGGACGTGCAGACCGCGTGAGACGACGCTTCATCCAGTCCCAAACATGCTCAATGGGGGACAGATCCGGAGATCTTGCTGGCCAGGGTAGTTGACTTACACCTTCTAGTGCACGTTGGGTGGCACGGGATACATGCGGACGTGCATTGTCCTGTTGGAACAGCAAGTTCCCTTGCCGGTCTAGGAATGGTAGAACGATGGGTTCGATGACGGTTTGGATGTACCGTGCACTATTCAGTGTCCCCTCGACGATCACCAGTGGTGTACGGCCAGTGTAGGAGATCGCTCCCCACACCATGATGCCGGGTGTTGGCCCTGTGTGTCTCGGTTGTATGCAGTTCTGATTGTGGCGCTCACCTGCACGGCGCCAAACACGCATACGACCATCATTGGCACCAAGGCAGAAGCGACTCTCATCGCTGAAGACGACACGTCTCCATTCGTTCCTCCATTCACGCCTGTCGCGACACCACTGGAGGCGGGCTGCACGATGTTGGGGCGTGAGCGGAAGACGGCCTAACGGTGTGCGGGACCGTAGCCCAGCTTCATGGAGACGGTTGCGAATGGTCCTCGCCGATACCCCAGGAGCAACAGTGTCCCTAATTTGCTGGGAAGTGGCGGTGCGGTCCCCTACGGCACTGCGTAGGATCCTACGGTCTTGGCGTGCATCCGTGCGTCGCTGCGGTCCGGTCCCAGGTCGACGGGCACGTGCACCTTCCGCCGACCACTGGCGACAACATCGATGTACTGTGGAGACCTCACGCCCCACGTGTTGAGCAATTCGGCGGTACGTCCACCCGCCCTCCCGCATGCCCACTATACGCCCTCGCTCAAAGTCCGTCAACTGCACATACGGTTCACGTCCACGCTGTCGCGGCATGCTAACAGTGTTAAAGACTGCGATGGAGCTCCGTATGCCACGGCAAACTGGCTGACACCGACGGCGGCGGTGCACAAATGCTGCGCAGCTAGCACCATTCGACGGCCAACACCGCGGTTCCTGGTGTGTCCGCTGTGCCGTGCGTGTGATCATTGCTTGTACAGCCCTCTCGCAGTGTCCGGAGCAAGTATGGTGGGTCTGACACACCGGTGTCAATGTGTTCTTTTTTCCATTTCCAGGAGTGTATTACAATATATTTCGTAAGTACTCAGTGACTATGTATACAAACAGCGAGTAAATGTCCTGCATGTGTCAGATTTATATTATTTTTTTCAGTACATGTTTTAATTACATATTCATATGCAGTCTCACACAACTTCACATACATAGTACAAAGGTCCAGGTACTGTAAGGGATTGTGTGTACATGTTTGAATTTCTAAAATAAAGTCTACAGTATCTTTCTATGCAGACTCAAGCACTAGAATCAATAAATCCCTTTTTTATGCGTATAGTAACCCCTATAAGGTACCCTTTTATTAATACTTAAATAAGATTACAAAGTGGCTTCAGTATTCTTGCAAAACAATGCTGGAAAGTTAATATGTCTTAATATATTTTATAAAATGTAAATATCTTGCATCTGATTAGAAAGAATTACTATTGTTTATTAAGTCACAGTTCACGTATTACTAACGCTCTTCTACAATATTATTGAAGCATGGATCTTTTCTTTATTGAGTATTACGATTACAGCGTAAGAAATGCAACAGTAAGTGATGATGGTTCCTTAAAGTGCAGCTGGACAGCTACTATACCGCTTACTTGTATTACCGATGAAAGACTCAGTATCCCACTTATTTTCAGTTAAAATCTGAATATTTGGGGAAATCTTGCAGTAACAAACATTATTTCACTTACAGTCTACTAAGGTATATGTACAAATTATGTGCCTTCTTTCTTTTGTTGTACAAATTATGCTAACTTCAAGGAAAGATCAAGTTAACTGCCAAGTGAGAGATATGATATTAGCATTGTTCTTATTATTTAAAAACTGCTATTTATCTTCTTTTTTCCTATCAGTAAAAAGGAAGATTTGGTATTGTGACTTTCTGGGAGGTGTTTCTTTCAAATTTAGACACCTTAAAACGTTATTTTAACGCTTCTTTATCATCAGAGGTGTTGCTACAACATCACAAGTGAAGAACTGTATACATATTGTAAGTAGGCTGTTTAGCTTCTTTTATTGGTAACGCCACCTATGTATGAAAATCACTGGTTGTGCTGTGTGCAGTCTGTGGCTGCTTTGCATTGTTGTCTGCCATTGTAGTGTTGGCCAGCGGCAGCTGGATGTGAACAGCGCGTAGCGTTGCGCAGTTGGAGGTGAGTCGCCAGCAGTGGTGGATGTGGGGAGAGAGATGGCGGAGTTTTGTAATTTGTCATGAACTGCTATATTTATATATGATGATATCAAGGTAAATACATTGTTTGTTCTCTATTAATATCTTTCATTTGCTAACTATCCCTATCAGTAGTTAGTGCCTTCAGTAGTTTGAATCTTTTATTTAGCTGGCAGTAGTGGCGCTCGCTGTATTGCAGTAGCTTGAGTCGTGAAGATTTTTGTGAGGTAAGTGATTTGTGAAAGGTATAGTTTACTGTTAGTCAGGGCCCATTCTTTTGTAGGGATTATTGAAAGTCAGATTGCGTTGGGCTAACAAAATATTGTGTGTCAGTTTAAGGACAGTCGTGTATAATTGTTCAAAGGGGACGTTTCATAATATGGTCTATGCAAATTAATTATTCGCTTTATTTATGTCTTCACCTGAAATAATGTGTAAATGATCATTATCACCTAGATAGACGAAAAATATGGAAATTTTATCTTTAGACTATCATTCACTAATGTGGCGAACAGAGAATTACTAATATCTTTGTTCACTCTTTATATATCTTTCAAAATATTATTTAATTTTTCTTTCTTTTTTCTTGGACTAAGGGTTAATTTACATAAAAATTCTATATACTTCAAATGAAAAGGCAGACCTGACTTAATTTTTCACCAATCAAATATTTATTTAATCATGTTTTATCTTTACAGAAAACAAAGAACCTAGGCACCAGCACCATTTTAGGCCCTGAAGTTATATGATCAAATCAAAATTATACTCCTTCATGTGTTGGCAAATGCATCCCATTGATGTTCCCCTTATGAATGGCCACTCACTGCAATAATTCTGTATATGTACGATAATTAAGCCTTAAGCTCACATTAATGTTTCCTTTAGGCTACAATTTATTAACAATTTGTAAAAAGATCATTGAAATTTTTGGTCAACACACACACACTGTATGACCAGATTGGAGTCCCATTTTAATATTTCTAATGTCTATTAAGCAAAACATCCTGCAACTGAGTCAATACCTCACTCAATGCACATCACCAAGCTAATCTACAGCAAAAATGAAGCGACCACTCAGTTACCTTAGTGGGTGCTAAACAAACCACTCTCTAACACAAATAAAGCAACCTTTCAGTCAACTTAGTGGGTGCCAGGATCACTAGCCACAAAATATTGAGGAAAACGAAATTGGTTTCCAGTCTGATATCAACAAATCGTCAACCAAACAACCAATAATTATTTCTTTGTCAAATGCATCTCTATCGCCACAATACTGCAATAATCTAACAGTTCATATACACCCACCATTTCATACCGTTATTTTACAAGATCTCCCCATATTAGCAGTGTGATCATGCATTTAAAACCAGTTCCATCAATGATAGTCAGAACTTGCTCGACCGTATTTCACTGATGGAAAACTCTAGAAGCTACAAAATTTCCTGGTAGGCTCTCTCTGTGTAGTTGACGTAGCACACTTGTAACCTAGCTCCAGACTATATCAGGACCCTCAGACACCTACGATCAGTACCTAGTCTAACCCTACAGGTACCCAAAGCTCGACCAAAACCCCACATAAGACCTATGAAGACCAATTCTGAACCTTTTGGAACAATTAAATCAAACAAATGTACAATGCTACCATTACTTTTGACAATTCGTATAGCTGCTGATCCACCTTCTAGGGGCCAACTGCTGCACGTTGTAACACCTTTGCCACTCAAGATGCTGTTGGGCGATTTTGCAGTGGTGGTCGTTTGTTTTTATCTACGATGTGTATTTGAACAACACCATATAAGCAAAAATTCATAACGACACATGAATAAACACCCTTTTTGCGACAGTAATCACCCAGTCTTTCTCGGGGTATTCCTCTGATGAATTCTTTTCTGGTTATCAGCCGAGTGGTGGCGTCGTCTTGTCGCAACATTTCAATGAGTTTCGTACCCATGTCTATCGCCAGAAGATGATGGGTACGAAATTCATTGAAACGTTGCGACAAGACGACGCCACCACTTGGCTGATAACCCGAGAAGAATTTATCAGTATTCACCCAATTGCTGTGCCAACAAATTACGCCAATAATATTACTGTAACGCCAAACATAATCAGTTCTTTTGATTGGCCATAACGTCTTCATTACCCTTACTAATTTAATTCATCAACTCTAAATTGAAGCTATCTAATGTTTCAGGGCCTATATCAGTATTGGCAATTCTGCTACATTATCTTTCTAGTGTGCCCAACAGCTGATAAAGTATATGAGAACTTAGTTGTGGATGTATTCAGGGTTGCATTGTCTGCATCTATACCAACTTTCTTCACTGCTGAATGTCACCTCTCTACTTCATCCCAGACTCCCTGGAGCAACCCCCCCCCCCCCCCACCTTTGTCTGGTTGGGGCCATAACTTATACAAACTTTTTGGCTAAAGTACCCGGTCTGTTACTTCACTCTCGCCTCCTCTAGCAAGCAGTATGAGTTTTCGCCTACAGCTGCTACTGCTAAATGTTGTGTTTCTTACTCAAAGGTTAGTGCTGGAGGATCTTCTCCACATTACCCACTCGATTATTTGGTTATTGCATCGTTCCATGGTAGTTTCTGACAGCACTCTATCCTGGCTTATTATTTTTTCCACAACATCCCATATCATTTTCGCACGAAACGATGCAATATTTTGAAACATTTTCCACTATTTCCTCTCATATTTTAAGTTAATTTTGACTCGGAATTTTAATGTCAAACGAAACAAAGCTCAGTGGTTGACAATAAAGATAAAATAACTGATGTCCAAACCCAAAACAACAAAAGTCTAACAGGGATGTGTGGTGCTAGTGAATAGCAGACTTACCTTGTGGATGTACACCTCTGAAGTCCAGCACCACATCTTTGACTTGTTAAACTTACCTGATCTTACCTGCAGTGCAGTTGCCAGTATGTTGCGCTCTACCATATGAACGCCGACAACGAATTAAACTATGACAACAACTCTCTGGTACAACTTGTTACACTGTAAATAAATAATAGACAAATTTCGTAAAAGCCAAATATATTTCTGAAGCCATGTGGCATCCAAATTTATAGGTTTACATTCGTTACAGCAACTGCACGAAGTTCACATCTACATCTACATCTACATCTACATTGATACTCCGCAAGCCACCCAACGGTGTGTGGCGGAGGGCACCTTACGTGCCACTGTCATTACCTCCCTTTCCTGTTCCAGTCGCGTATGGTTCGCGGGAAGAACGACTGTCTGAAAGCCTCCGTGCGCGCTCTAATCTCTCTAATTTTACATTCGTGATCTCCTCGGGAAGTATAAGTAGGGGGAAGCAATATATTCGATACCTCATCCAGAAACGCATCCTCTCGAAACCTGGCGAGCAAGCTACACCGCGATGCAGAGCGCCTCTCTTGCAGAGTCTGCCACTTGAGTTTATTAAACATCTCCGTAACGCTATCACGGTTACCAAATAACCCAGTGACGAAACGCGCCGCTCTTCTTTGGATCTTCTCTATCTCCTCCGTCAACCCGACCTGGTACGGATCCCACACTGATGAGCAATACTCAAGTATAGGTCGAACGAGTGTTTTGTAAGCCACCTCCTTTGTTGATGGACTACATTTTCTAAGCACTCTCCCAATGAATCTCAACCTGGTACCCGCCTTACCAACAATTAGTTTTATATGATCATTCCACTTCAAATCGTTCCGTACGCATACTCCCAGATATTTTACTGAAGTAACTGCTACCAGTGTTTGTTCCGCTATCATATAATCATACAATAAAGGATCCTTCTTTCTATGTATTCGCAATACATTACATTTGTCTATGTTAAGGGTCAGTTGCCACTCCCTGCACCAAGTGCCTATCCGCTGCAGATCTTCCTGTATTTCGCTACAATTTTCTAATGCAGCAACTTCTCTGTATACTACAGCATCATCCGCGAAAAGCCGCATGGAACTTCCGACACTATCTACTAAGTCATTTATATATATTGTGAAAAGCAATGGTCCCATAACACTCCCCTGTGGCACGCCAGAGGTTACTTTAACGTCTGTAGACGTCTCTCCATTGATAACAACATGCTGTGTTCTGTTTGCCAAAAACTCCTCAATCCAGCCACACAGCTGGTCTGATATTCCGTAGGCTCTTACTTTGCTTATCAGGCGACAGTGCGGAACTGTATCGAACGCCTTCCGGAAGTCAAGAAAAATAGCATCTACCTGGGAGCCCGTATCTAATATTTTCTGGGTCTCATGAACAAATAAGGCGAGTTGGGTCTCACACGATCGCTGTTTCCGGAATCCATGTTGATTCCTACATAGTAGATTCTGGGTTTCCAGAAATGACATGATACGCGAGCAAAAAACATGTTCTAAAATTCTACAAGAGATCGACGTAAGAGATATAGGTCTATAGTTTTGCGCATCTGCAAAAGCTTTGATTAGAATTTACGAACCCCCCCTTGACCATAACTTCTTACTCTTGATCCGACCATACTGAAGAAAAAGTAACTCACACACAAATTTCCACAGCTACGCTGCCATAATTCCACTACTCTACGCAGTATACTACCTCTGGTACCTGCCGCGTGGGAGTTGTTACCACCACACCAGGATAGAACAGGAATTGCTGGCACTTACTAATCCAATGTTCTCCCAAAATCAAAATTATAAATTAATCTCTCTGTCGCAACCATGTGCTCATCAGTGACCATAAAATCACAACACTTAGGCAGTACAGACGGGAGTAGTCCAAGCATCCAACTTACTGACATGAACTGGAGGATGGCACCGCGCCTGGCGTAAATGTAGCACATTATCAAACATAGTCTAAGTCTTCATTGTCACAAATCCAAATATGCATTGACAATACCAAACAAATTCATTTCCTAGGTGAGTTTACCCTCTGAGACGTTATTGACTTAATATGCACAAAAACAAAGCTTATTATACTATAACTGTGGAGCTGACATTCGCTGCATCTTCGACCGCTCCAACTGCCAGGTGCATTCTCTTAGCAATTGCATGTCACCTGTACTGCTGCTCATCGTAGTGACGTCACACCATCCTCTTTAAGAACGGTTGATGCTTTTGACGTTATAATAGCTTACATCGTTGCTCCATTGTAGAAACTCTCAGAATGAGATCTGTCAGAATTTCACCTACCTTCTAACTGTCTCACTATGTAACTTTATCATGCACAATTATTCTTCTTCCCTTCCGTGCTCCTTTAGACTCTTCCATCAGATCGTACAAAGGGCCTTACAGTTCCACAAACTACATATAATTTTGCTTAGGACACAGTAGTATGAATCTGTCAGGTTTTGAACATTTCAGACAGCATGAGCTGAGTCTGGCCCACAGTTGCCTCTGGCTTGCACGGTTTCAGATCAATGAACTAAATTAAAATTTTAAATATCTCTTAATTCTCCACTTCTTGTAATACAATTTCTGTTCATCTAGATATAATTCCACCTGAGTATGAGGAGTGTGATAAGTGTGCACATTGGACAGGCATGCCAGTACCACATCTCAGACACTGCAGAATTACGAAGTCCATTCTTTTCTGTATCGCCCAGCGCGAGATGTATTTATCTGCGTAGATGATGAGGATTTGATGGCATCTGCATTACCGATGATCGACGAGCAGTATTGTAAGCAGCATGTCTCACTATCTATGCGCATTTGTAAGTTTTCATAAATGCACAATACTTATTAATTGTATCTGGTTTTAGAACTACTCAATAAGAAACTAATTATGAAGCCTGTTTCATTAGACGTCTTTGAATGGTACAATGCAATTGCTGATTACTGTTTATGTTAAGTATTAGTTCATGTATATTTTCTTCTCATATTTTTATTGTTTTTTTTTTCACACTTGTACGCACATAATACTTATCTCTCTTCTTTCCATAGAAATGTTCGAACCCATGCAGGGACGTTCCACCCTCTCATGACAGGTCTCAGCATGGGAATACACTTCTACATTAGGGCTGTCTACAAGAATGCCATCGATATCGTTTGTAGACTGCAGTTACCTGTACAGTTCTCTCATGTTCAACAATGGAGCTCTTGCTGCTGCTTCGTTAACGGATTGTTAGATCTCAAAAGCCAGAGAGCAGGAGCTGAAGACTTCCGACTTTTGACGGTTTCTGCCGAATGAGGACTATTAATAACTTATGAGGTGTAAATAAACTCTCTTCTTTATTATGCATCACACCAAAATCAGTGCTGCCATAAATAATAAGATATAATTTTGTTTACTTTCAATTTGTTTTAGGAAAGATTGTACAGTCACTAACTTATTTGCAATAATGATGCGTGTAATTTATATTGTGCAATATTTTTCATCAATATAGTTAACAGAAGTACTGTTTTCCAGTAACGCTTAATTTTTATAAAACGTATGGTACTTACAGAATTTGCTAAATCTTCACAGAAAATATTGCAAAATGGGAGAGGGTGCAGTTTTGACAATTCTGTCAAGAGTTCAAGATCACTCGGTTGTTGTTGTTGTGGTCTTCAGTCCTGAGACTGGTTTGATGCAGCTCTCCATGCTACTCTATCCTGTGCAAGCTTTTTCATCTCCCAGTACCTACTGCAACCTACATCCTTCTGAATCTGCTTAGTGTATTCATCTCTTGGTCTCCCTCTACGATTTTTACCCTCCACACTGCCCTCCAATACTAAATTGGTGATCCCTTGATGCCTCAGAACATGTCCTACCAACCGATCCCTTCTTCTGGTCAAGTTGTGCCACAAACTTCTCTTCTCCCCAATCCTATTCAATACTTCCTCATTAGTTATGTGATCTACCCATCTAATCTTCAGCATTCTTCTGTAGCACCACATTTCGAAAGCTTCTATTCTCTTCTTGTCCAAACTATTTATCGTCCATGTTTCACTTCCATACATGGCTACACTCCATACGAATACTTTCAGAAATGACTTCCTGACACTTAAATCTATACTCGATGTTAACAAATTTCTCTTCTTCAGAAACGCTTTCCTTGCCATTGCCAGCCTACATTTTATATCCTCTCTACTTCGACCATCATCAGTTATTTTGCTCCCCAAATAGCAAAACTCCTTTACTACTTTAAGTGCCTCATTTCCTAATCTAATTCCCTCAGCATCACCCGACTTGATTAGACTACATTCCATTATCCTTGTTTTGCTTTTGTTGATGTTCATCTTATATCCTCCTTTGAAGACACTGTCCATTCCATTCAACTGCTCTTCCAAGTCCTTTGCTGTCTCTGACAGAATTACAATGTCATCGGCGAACCTCAAAGTTTTTATTTCTTCTCCATGAATTTTAATACCTACTCCGAATTTTTCTTTTGTTTCCTTTACTGCTTGCTCAATATACAGATTGAACAACATCGGGGAGAGGCTACAACCCTGTCTTACTCCCTTCCCAACCACTGCTTCCCTTTCATGTCCCTCGACTCTTATAACTGCCATCTGGTTTCTGTACAAATTGTAAATAGCCTTTCGCTCCCTGTATTTTACCCCTGCCACCTTTAGAATTTGAAAGAGAGTATTCCAGTCAACATTGTCAAAAGCTTTCTATAAGTCTACAAATGCTAGAAACGTAGGTTTGCCTTTCCTTAATCTTTCTTCTAAGATAAGTCGTAAGGTCAGTATTGCCTCACGTGTTCCAGTGTTTCTACGGAATCCAAACTGATCTTCCCCGAGGTTGGCTTCTACTAGTTTGTCCATTCGTCTGTAAAGAATTCGTGTTAGTATTTTGCAGCTGTGACTTATTAAGCTGATAGTTCGGTAATTTTCACATCTGTCAACACCTGCTTTCTTTGGGATTGGAATTATTATATTCTTCTTGAAGTCTGAGGGTATTTCGCCTGTTTCATACATCTTGCTCACCAGATGGTAGAGTTTTGTCAGGACTGGCTCTCCCACGGCCGTCAGTAGTTCCAATGGAATATTGTCTACTCCGGGGGCCTTGTTTCGACTCAGGTCTTTCAGTGCTCTGTCAAACTCTTCACGCAGTATCATATCTCCCATTTCATCTTCATCTACATCCTCTTCCATTTCCATAATATTGTCCTCAAGTACATCGCCCTTGTATAGACCCTCTATATACTCCTTCCACCTTTCTGCTTTCCCTTCTTTGCTTAGAACTGGGTTTCCATCTGAGCTCTTGATATTCATACAAGTCGTTCTCTTATCTCCAAAGGTCTCTTTAATTTTCCTGTAGGCGGTATCTATCTTACCCCTAGTGAGATAGGCCTCTACATCCTTACATTTGTCCTCTAGCCATCCCTGCTTAGCCATTTTGCACTTCCTGTCGATCTCATTTTTGAGACGTTTGTATTCCTTTTTGCCTGTTTCATTTACTGCATTTTTATATTTTCTCCTTTCATCAATTAAATTCAATATTTCTTCTGTTACCCAAGGATTTCTACTAGCCCTAGTCTTTTTACCTACTTGATCCTCTGCTGCCTTCACTACTTCATCCCTCAAAGCTACCCATTCTTCTTCTACTGTATTTATTTCCCCCATTCCTGTCAATTGCTCCCTTATGCTCTCCCTGAATCTCTGTACAACCTCTGGTTCTTTTAGTTTATCCAGGTCCCATCTCCTTAAATTCCCACCTTTTTGCAGTTTCTTCAGTTTTAATCTACAGGTCATAACCAATAGATTGTGGTCAGAGTCCACATCTGCCCCTGGAAATGTCTTACAATTTAAAACCTGGTTCCTAAATCTCTGTCTTACCATTAAATAATCTATCTGATACCTTTTAGTATCTCCAGGGTTCTTCCATGTATACAACCTTCTTTCATGATTCTTAAACCAAGTGTTAGTTATGATTATGTTGTGCTCTGTGCAAAATTCGACCAGGCGGCTTCCTCTTTCATTTCTGTCCCCCAATCCATATTCACCTACTACGTTTCCTTCTCTCCCTTTTCCTACACTCGAATTCCAGTCACCCATGACTATTAAATTTTCGTCTCCCTTCACAATCTGAATAATTTCTTTTATTTCATCATACATTTCTTCAATTTCTTCGTCATCTGCAGAGCTAGTTGGCATATAAACTTGTACTACTGTAGTAGGCGTGGGCTTCGTATCTATCTTGGCCACAATAATGCGTTCACTATGCTGTTTGTAGTAGCTTACCCGCATTCCTATTTTCCTATTCATTATTAAACCTACTCCTGCATTACCCCTATTTGATTTTGTGTTTATAACCCTGTAGTCACCTGACCAGAAGTCTTGTTCCTCCTGCCACCGAACTTCACTAATTCCCACTATATCTAACTTCAACCTATCCATTTCCCTTCTTAAATTTTCTAACCTACCTGCCCGATTAAGGGATCTGACATTCCACGCTCCGATCCGTAGAACGCCAGTTTTCTTTCTCCTGATAACGACATCCTCTTGAGTAGTCCCCGCCCGGAGATCCGAATGGGGGACTATTTTACCTCCGGAATATTTTACCCAAGAGGACGCCATCATCATGTAATCATACAGTAAAGCTGCATGCCCTCGGGAAAAATTACGGCTGTAGTTTCCCCTTGCTTTCAGCCGTTCACAGTACCAGCACAGCAAGGCCGTTTTGGTTATTGTTACAAGGCCAGATCAGTCAATCATCCAGACTGTTGCCCTTGCAACTACTGAAAAGGCTGCTGCCCCTCTTCAGGAACCACACGTTTGTCTGGCCTCTCAACAGATACCCCTCCGTTGTGGTTGCACCTACGGTACGGCTATCTGTATCGCTGAGGCACGCAAGCCTCCCCACCAACGGCAAGGTCCATGGTTCATGGGGGGGGGGGGGGGGGGATCACTCGGTACGAGTCTCGAAATCTAAACCAGTTAATATTTACTCATTTCGAACAGCGCCATTTCTTTCCAAAGTTTCATGTCACCACGTAACTGGGCCAAGCGTTTTCAATTCAGAGAACACACAGTTGGGTACAAATATTTGGACATAGTTAAATTATAGTACCTATCTGCCTCCACGTCTCCTACTTTGTAGTGAAATTTTAGTCCAGCACCATGGAGCGCTTCGTTTCCCAGGGGCTTGGGTTCTGACGGGTCCTGATGTAAAGACTTGTGCGTAAGCTCTCGTAAGAATTAAAAAAGTGCGAGAGCTGTATTACTCGTAGATGGTTGGAGGAGGGAGGGAAACCACAACAAAATCTGAGTTATTTACTCCTTCCGAACACAGTATCGTTATGGTTGCGAATCTATTGAATACCCTTTAATTTATATCTCATGGTTACATTACTGCCGTCATTTGCGGTGTTGGATTCAAGAAACGTAATTATTTTAGTATGTACTTATACACCGAAAATTTTTCTATGTTACAGTTACGGGTAAAAAATGTGGTGTGTTGTCTCCCAGGCAACACGTTATAACAGTTATTACTGGGTTCCATTGCAGTCTCGGATGAATACTGTCGTGTTTACTGCTTTCGAATTGAAATGTACACATAGCACTGATGTGCTCGATCGTGAAAGTAAAACCATACTCCATCACAATGTAAAAGAGTCACTGAAAGATTTCTTCACTGATCTTTTGGCCTTATATATTAATGATAATAGTACATCAACACACAACACTAAAGTTTCCTTGGTGAATCTTTGTCTACAAAATCGCCAGGATTTTGTTCCGCCGAATAGACTGTGCTAAACGACAATAGGTCGATCGTTGCTTTGCGTGCTAATGTTGTGAATGCGTTTCAAACGAAGATGGCGGTATTAAGTATGTGTTTTGTGTTGATAAACGAATGTTTCGTTTCTTGCAATTGTGATGTTTTGAAATAACGGGTTATTATGAACATTAAACAGATTATATTTTCAGCGAAACTTTGCCTTCTAGTGAACATTTCCGCCGATTCATAACGTGAAGGTTATTTTTGTGGTGGTGTCAGCTGCAGTGTAGCATCGGTTCTGTGTGTAAACATAGGTTATGTGTACGCTATATTGGTCGCAGTTATTATAGTGGCCGCAATACAAGTTATATAATCCGTGAAAGAAAGGAGAAAAGTTTCACGTACATCGACTGTTACGATGTTTGTTGAACTTGTTACGGACTGCAAAGTTTACGAAGTACTAATAAACTTGAGGTTATTAGTTTCTACCGGGAAATGTTTACATTTTGTGTGATTTGTTTTGTGGGTGTGACATCGAATATCATTTCATCATGTCGGTATTCAATGAGCATCAGTTTGAGAAAAGACTGCAGTTGCTGAAGGATTCGCAAGACAGTATACAAACACTGTCGGCATGGTGTCTTCAGCACAGACAGCACCACAAGAAAATAGTTGCAACATGGCTTAAAATATTGAAGAAAGGTAAGCAGTCATAAGACGCCTTTGTACATACAAACAATTGATCTGTCCATTTTTATTAAATGTGGTTTAGTTGTTACTATCATTAAGTTTTATAATCACCATGTTCCACTTGGGTATGATTATCGCATAGCGTATCATGTTTGTATTTTCTAAACAGTCGGATTGCTGTAACTTCAAGGTTGAAGGAAACAACTCAATTTCGTTATAATACAGAAGAGACACTGTCCATGTGATGATATTTCTCATATATTTCCTGTCACTGAGCAGGTTTATCACACAAGTTATTGAAATTTAAATTATTTATCAACTGCATGAATTAGTAAAAAATATTGTGTCATAACGTTACACAGTGCCTTCCCAAAGGGTGCTGCTCTTGCAGTGGATCAAATGTATTCACTCTTCATGATTTTGTGTACGTACTCTGAGACTAGAAGAAGACAAAAATATTTTCAATAGTAGGGCCTACTGTACTGTCATTTTTTTCCATAACATAACTGTAGGTTACATTAATTCAGTCATGTAATATCCGGACAAGTATTTATGGATTTGTCCATCTATTTCACATAATTGAAAGACTACTTTTAATTCCAAATTTTAATTCTTCCCCCCACCAGCACCTTGACATTTTCATTTTCATCATCGTGTATGGTAAACCATTTCTATTCCCTTCCATGCATGAGATGTATCTGTACCAATTTTGCTTGTGATGTGAAAATCATCAAAGGCAACAACTGTTTATTTGTCGTATGTATTAACCAGTGTGTTTCATGGAACATGAGAAGAGAAGTGTCTTTCGATTTTCCAGTAATCTCTGAAATTAGCATTGTAAGCATTATAGGTATCCAACAATAGTCCTTGTAGCACCTCTCTACATGTTTTATAAGCATGTATTATATCATATATGACCTTTTGATTTGAAATACAGATTCAGTAACACATTCATAAAAGCAATGAAAATAGTTTTTTTGGCAGTTTAGTATGTAGACCCTGTTACGCACATTTGTCACTGCTGTAGTCCAGTAGTTGGATTTTAATAGATAAATATGGGAACACATTGCTGATTTTGTCTAGGCTAACCTAATTTAAGAGTTTACCTGAAGTTTATGCAGGTTGTTGAGATCTGGATGGTCATGATGCTTTTGCAGCTCATTATTGCAATGGATATTCACCACAAGATTTTATAACTTAGTGCTGAATGCGTTTGTAGTTTCACAAAGTGCAGTGTGAACTCAATAGGCCTGCCAACTAAATGAGACTTCCCATAAACAGTGTCATTTCTTCTGTGTATGTGTCAGTCCAGTTTATTCTCTCTCACTACACAATGAATTTTTCTGCTCAGTGGAACTTGAAACTGTTTTCTTCTTTACATTAAGTTCAGCAGTGTCTTCATAAATAAATCTCGGAAATTAAAACAGTTCTCATTTATCCACAGTGAAGTCTGCATACACTAAATTTTCTTTGTGCAGAAACTTATCCTTCATTCTATCAAAATACGAACTGTCGTTTCGCCACTGAGATGAATACACTAAGCAGATTCAGAAGGATGTAGATTGCAGTAAGTACTGGGAGATGATGAAGCTTGCACAGGATAGAGTAGCATGGAGAGCTGCATCAAACCAGTCTCAGGACTGAAGACCACAACAACAACAACATTGTTCTTTCTGTTTCTATCTCTAAAATAATTTATCACTAATTTCCTCCCCTTCTTCTTTGTATGCTGTGCAATTAATGAAAAGCACAACATCTTACAAAATTTGAAGATATGAAATACACACACTTCTGTTGGACTTAACATTAAATTTATTGTGTTTATTTTCCTTAAGACTCTAGGTGAAGGCTATGGTTGATATGAAAGTAATACTCATAAAACAACATCCTGTACCAGCGTCTCACTCTTGAAGCTGTTCAAAACTATGCACATCTCTAGCTAGTGTGGTTTGATTTCATGAGAACAATGGATTCCTCACTGATAACTTCTGTCCTTGCGAATGAGTTAACTGTAAGCTTAACTACAGTTACATGACGCCCCCCCCCCCCCCCCCCCCGAGTTGCGTATTTCGTTGGTGACAGGGAAAATCAGGTTTTGCTGACAGATGGACCTGTAGCAAAGCCAGAGGCCGTGTTTAGGTTGGAAAATGACAAATTGTTTTAGAGTTGGTGAAGGCAATGAATGTCAAAGCAAAATACCTGGTTGTAGTGACAGATTGATGTATAGCTTAGCGTGATGTCTGGGTTAGGTTGGAATATGATAATAGGGTCGACAGAAGGGTCTGATCCAACGCGTAGGCTTTGACCCGTGACGTAAGGGTGTTGTCGTGTCTGACGTCATGACAGCGCGGAGTTTGGTTTGAGTGTGGCTGTCTCCAGTTTCATTTTATCTTATTTTATTTACTTTTCTGATCTGTTCGTTCTATCTCGTGTGTTTTTTTAAACACTTATAAATTATTTTAATTATCTGTTTCCTCGAATTTCTGTTTTAGTTTATTATATTTATCTTTCTGATCTGTTCGTTCTATCCCGTGAGATTTTTTTTTTAAAAAGACAAAAAACACTAATCGGCTACTGAATCATCTTTATCTTCTATGGGTTGCAGGGGTTACGACCCCTGGGGAGGTGGGTGGGTATTCATGCATGGCTGTCTTCACTTATACGTTGTAGCTACGCAAGGCGTCTAAATTTGTTTATATTTAGTTTGCCCCCCACCCAAAACACCCCATTTCCCGCGCTTGTCCCGTTAGTGTCATTAGGCTTCTTGTGGAAAGTGTGTGCGTTTGTTTTTGTTTCCACCATATTTGTGACGTCATGGGTCAAAGCAGACGGGTGGGATCGGACGCTTCCATATTTCCTGATAATATTTATGTGAGCTGGCAAAGCCGACAAATCTCAACATGAAAATAAGATTACTGTAATAGATTGATGTATAGTGTAGCCTGAGATATACTATACATTCATTTTGTATGTCTTGTTTCTGGAAATTCTGATGGTATTGTTAAATTTTAACCGTATATAATAAAATAGTAGCTAACTTTATTTACAAACTATAGGAAATTATTAAATAATGATTCACTTGTCAACTTTCCATGATTCATTGTTTGAAACCTTACCAAGAGCAGCATTCAGTGGAAAGCTACTGACACCATAAGTGCACTTTGGGTCATTCCATGTCAGTTCAAACAGGGGCTCCAGCTCATAGTCTCAGATTTGACTGAAATTTAGTAGGCTACACTAATTCTACCATGTGTGGAACACTCGTGTACAAAGTATTAGTTTCCCCTGCGAGTTAGTTCCAGAATTATGACTTGTGAAAGAAGGTGGCATGACTCGGAAATTGCAACCCGCATCTGCCAATCTATCTTCAGACCCAGCTTCAGGTCTTAATAACTTTGGAACTATTCCACACAGTCCAGTGAAATTTATACAACCCAGTAACATCCATTTACAGAACACACTCCGTGAATCAAAACACCTACAACATATTTTTGAGGGAAAATAAAAAATTCCAAAATGTGATTTAAAAAATGTAATACGTTACATATTGTAGGTGCCCTCTATGCCAAATATAATTCACTCAAAAAGGGTATAAAATTTTTTGTGGTAAGCTTAATGTGTCCTAAATACACACAGAACTCATCATGCCCATATCAGTCACAAAAACTCAGTTCCATGCACACGAAAATACAAAAATTTGAAAAATTACCTGAAAAACATGGATTTTTGAAGTGTGGTAGCACAAAAGGGACAAGTGGTAGCCAATCCAAATTTCACACACTGCATAAGTAGACCATAATGATATATATCTCAAAACTTCAGCATCTTATTGCAAGACATTTGTGTACAATTTAAGTTGACATGTATTTGGTGATGTGGCCATTGTTCCACAACACAAATTTGTAAAAACATATCGTAAACTGTTCTGCTTCTTCTTATCCTCTCCCACAACTGTTTAATCACTAAGCAGCAACAGATTAACACAACCTATCATTAATGTTTACTGCACCTTAACTGCTAAAAACCAGTCGATTGTGCTTCGAACAGAATTTCTCCCGCACTTTAGCTACTGTACTCTGTACATTGAGTGGCAAATTGTACTATCTTCCTGACACTGTGGTAGGAACTGGAACTGTCATAAGAATATGTTCAAAAGGAATCCAACACCTGTCTGCCAAACGTGGCCAATGAAATGATCATGCTGGTCCTGCTGGTGCCGTGAAGTTCACAAATACATCACCTTCTGCTTCACAGCACTCTGCAACACATCCTGAGTACCATTTGTCATCATAAACAGCAACCTGGTTGTATGTTGCTGCTTTTGCTTCTGAATCCTGAGTCAGGCACACTGTGAAGGCACATGTTGTGCATGAACCTATAGTTATAACTGGACAGTCTGCTCATCTGCACGTTGTCAGAGTCCACTGGAGAGAAGTGATGATGGCTCCTTGTGCCTGCAGCAGTTTTAACATGTTCTAGTCTGCTTTTTAGCAACTCTTCGACTGATTTCGAAACATAGAATGATTGTATGCCAGAGATATTTTTCTGTACCCATGTAAATAATTGAAGAGGTGTTAGAATGTGACCTTCTGGTGCTGCAGACTAGCCCGTGATGCCATGCACCTAATGGTAGCACCAATACCATCACATACATTTTTACCATGACTTTTTGCACAAAAATTCCATTCTGCGTTAATCTGAAAACCGTGGTAACGCATGCAGAAATTTTTGAGATTTTTACAGTTTTTGTACTGACTAGCTGCCCCATCACTGAAGTATTTTGCAAAATGTATGTGAGGCAGCTTGTTTTTCACATATGCCATGACAGTGCGAATGTGGGCATGAACTGCAATGGCATCATGAATTAAACAGTCACTAAAAATGCACGGGTTCATGACAGACACATCACCTGATTCACCTCTATAGTAAATTGCAAATGGCTGGAGAGTTGCTTGACAGTTGTCCCAATGTTATCCTTGGATGACATCTTGACCTATAACTGCATAATTTTCAGAAAAGTCTAGTATTACTATAATTTCATCTTGTTTCAAATTATCCTTACAAAACTGGAGATAAGCCGATTGTGCCGTCGCTGTGAAGCTGTGTGTGTGGTCAGTTTGTCTGTTTTTTGACAACACACTTCAACAAAATCTTCCATTGCACTTTGCTTTGTTTCAAGACTTGTGCGATCCGTGTGTGTCCATTGTTTATAAGAAACAAGTTCATCGTCATCCATAAGGAGTTCACCATACAGTTTGTTATTCATGTGTTGTGCAAGATTTGCCTTACCAGGACACTTTTCACACACTAGCAGCTTCATTGCACCTTTGTAATCCAGACCAGAATCCTTTATAGCACCAAACATCAGCTTAACATTTTGATGGGTCTCACATACACAAACATTGTGTGTGCCCCTTGCACTTACAGGCACAATCCATTTTGGCCGAAGATTGAAAAAAGATGATAAACCTACTTTGGTGTTGGGATACTTTTCCTTGAATTCTACATGTAGTTCTGATATGTTGCCTAGCAACAGTCTTTTTTGCATCTATACACGTACATTTCCCATTTTGACTGTTACATAGTCTTTTTTCCAGGCGTTATTCCTTGGGTTGCTTTTATTTTCCTAGCCTGCTTTACCATATATGTAGAAACATTGAATTCCTTTGCAGTGTAGTCAATAGAGCAGCTGGAAGGTGCAAGGGTAAGAATAGCTACTTTTTTCTGACGTGTGGATATGGCACATTTTTCTTTCAAATCGTGCACAATTTTGTCCAAATCAGAGCATTTCTGGCATGATTTCTGTTCCTTTGGAGCAGATAGTTCTTCCTCTTCCACCATTAGTGTGTCAGCTATTTTGTGTTTTAATTCCATTTGAGCTTCTTGTAGTTTTCTTCTACCATAGCTGGACCTGTCTCTTTTCCCAACTTTGTGTGTCTTCATGGGAGACAAACCAAGAGCAGTCACTGAAGTATTTAATTGCTCATCCGCTGTGGTTGTAGGTGGCTGATACTCTTCATCACTGTCATGTAAATTATCAGAATATTCTTCATTTTTTAGCCGTGTAACACACATGGAACATGACTTTTGTCCTGGTTTCATGTTAAGTCCCATGCACTGATTCACTTTCCATACTGATTTTATATCAGTTTCTCTGAGGCTACACTTCACTGTCTTCTTATGAATCCGAAATGGATCAAAACAACTTCTTTGTAGGGAAGAATACTTATCCAGAAACACTTTCATATGATGATAACAAACACTAAAGTTTCCTGGAACTGTACTTCTTGTGCCCACGGGGTGTATCCTGGATCTCCATAGCAACAAATCTTGGTCCGATTCATCCAGAGCATACAGTACAAAGCGAATGCCACATTTTGTTCCATATGTTGTTTTATGACATTCACATGCTTGTGCTCTACCAATACTGCAACTTGTTTGAACAAAAGCACCACTAGTAGTCTCTTCTGCCTCCATACTGACTTTCCACGACAGTACTGACCAGCCTGAACTAGAATCTTCAAAACATGAGTAACTTGCAATTATTGCTTGTTTCTTTTGTCGTTCCTGCCTAACAATGACTCAGTCTGTCCCTGAAAACTACCATTGTTTAACTTTCTGTTGCCTAATGGTTCCCAACAATTGCTGCAGCTTTATCTGAAACAAGCTGCCTGCATCATCACTATTACTTGCTAAATCGTGTTAAAAGAAATGTAATCAAATACATCTCTGTCAACTTTTATTGTACACAAATGCCTTGCAATAACAAGTTGAAATTTTTGCCACATATTATATTATGGTCTACTTGTGCAGCGTTTGAAATTTGGCTTGGGTATCACTTGTCTCTTTTGTGCTACCACACTTAGAAAATCCAAGTTTCTCAGATAATTTTTCAAATTTTTGTATTTTTGTGTGCATGTAACTCTGTGTGACTGATACGGGCAAGATGAGTTCTGAGTGTGTTTAGGCCATATTAAGCTTACCACAAAAAAAATTTATACCCGTTTTGAGTGAATTATATTTGGCATAGAGGGCACCTACAATATGTACCTTCTAACATATTATATTTTTTTGATCACATTTTGGAATTTTTTATTTTCCCTCAGAAATATGTTGTTGGTGTTTTGATTCATAGAGTGTGTTCTCTAAGTGGATGTTACTGGGTTGTAAAAAATTTCACTGGACTGTGCGGAATAGTTACAAAGTTATTAAGACCTGAAGGTGGGTCTGAAGATAGATTGCCAGATGCGGGTTGCAATTTCCGGGTCACACCACCTTCTTTCACAAGCCATAATTCTGGAACTAATTGGCAGGGGAACTTAAAATTTTGTACATGCGTGTTCCAGACTTGGTAGCATTGGTGTGCTAAATTTCAGCCAAATCTGAGACTATCAGCTGGAACATTTTCTCAAATTGGTTGAATTGAAATGGAATGACCCACATGATGTGTTTTCTATTGTCTTTCACATCAGTAAACAACAACAACAACAACAACAACAACAACAACAGTAGTGGCAGCAGCAGCAGCAACATCAACAATACACATGCTTACCGTACATCCTCACTACATACACTTTTACTTGTGAATTGTACCCAATCTAACATACAGTGTCACTACTTTGCACAGTTATGCCAGGGGTTAGGTCAGCAATACAGCCACTTCGAAACAGTATGCTTTGCTGCAGTACTACTAGCTATTGGGGGGGGGGGGGGGCAGAAGTAATTGAATTGTGATATGCATTACTTGCCTTATTCGTGCTGGATTTTGAAATCTATTCAGCTCTCCAGCATTATATTCTTTGAAGAGTTTATAAAATATTACTTCAGTTCACAAAAGAATACCAACATAAGTTCATCTGAGAGGAAAAAGTATCAGCCATTCCTGTCATTAGCATTTCTAAAAAATGCTGGAGACTTCCATTCTTTGCATGTGCATTCTCATGCATAGATGTAGCTGGTAGATTTCATCCACTAAGTACTGGTATGGCCCCATCTCCACAGTTGGGGGGAGGGAGCAAGGAGAGGGGATGCGACTTATAGTTGCATGATTACCAAGGTTTATGGGTAGTATCTCTTATCCCTTTTTCCAGAGTGACCTTCAGACACCAGCATACTTGCATGCTTTATTGTTCCCACAGTGGTTTGCATCCAAAGAAGACAAACCTCTTAGTGAAGAAAAAAGCAGCTGTCAACAACTTTAAAACAGATCCTGATGTGGTCATACCTAATGCAGAAAAACTATGCACCATTGTTATGATGGACCACAGTGGTTACCTGATGGAGGGTGTTGACCAGGTGTCTGATTCTTTCACCTAAAAACCCTGCAATTGTGATTGTCTCCCAGAATTCCATTAAATGAAATCCAAAATCAAACATGTAAGCCCATACTACTATGTCTGTGACAATGTCATCTCATTATTTACCCCAAATAACCTTCAATTCCAGTGAGCTCTCACTTCTTCGGCTCCTCTCTTCCTCTTTCTAGGAAAGGGTCCCTGGGGTCACTCCCTTCCCAGGTTCCTTCCAGTGGCAAAGCGGACACCCGCCAGTGGCTGAAGCATCCGCAGGTAGCTGGTCGTAGGGCTTCGTGGTCCTCCTCAGTCCCAGAGACTGAATCAGAGAAGCCCTCTCAGCTAGAGAAACCCAAAGAAAAGCGTGAGAATTCAAAAACGAAGACCCCAAGAACAAGGAAGTTACGGTGGCACCCACACCACTGTTACCTACAAGCTCTGTGTCTGAGGATGAGGTGGAGATTCTGGTGCTCACTGAGGACCAAGATCTCGCCGGACCCTCAGACATGATAGTTATAGACTGCTCAAGCAATAAGTTGATGGCAGCAGGTGACCATGAAGCGTAAACTGCTTCATTGAATGCTCCATGCCTTCACAGTCTCACAATGACATCATCCTCCAGTGGAATTGCGGCATTTTTTTCCAACGCCTGGCTGAGTTATGGCAACTGTTAAGCTTTACACCAGCTTTCTGCATTGCCCTCCAGGAAACCTGGTTCCCGGCAATGCCGACCCCTGCCCTTTCTGTGGTTATAAGGGATATTACAGGAACCGTAGTGATTATAATTGAGTGTCAAGTGGAGTTTGCGTTTATGTCCTAAACTCAGTCTGTAGTGAAACAGTGCCCCTTCAAATCCCTCTTGAAGCTCTGGCTATCAGGATAAGGACGACACAGGAAATAACTGTCTGCAATGTATATCTTTCTCCAGATGTTGCAGTACTTCTGACTGCATTGGCTACACTGATGGCTCAACTCCCTAAAACCTTCCTTCTATTGGCAGATTTTAACACTCATAACCCCTTGTGAGGTGGCACCATGCTCATTGGCTGAGGCAGATATGTCGAAACTTTACTGTTTCGGTTCGACCTCTGCCTCTTAAACACTGGCGCCGCCACACACTCCAGTGTGGCTCATGGCAGTTACTCGGCCATTGATTTATCACTTTGCAGACCAGGACTTTCCCAGCTGTCCACTGGAGAGCACATGATGACCTGTGTGGTAGTGACCACTTCCACGTCTTCCTGTCACTGTCCCAGTGTCAGGCCCATGGATGACTGCCCAGATGGGCGCTAGACAAGGTGGACTGGGAAACTTTCACCGCTGCTGTCACCGTTGAATCTCCCCCACATGGTAACATCGATGTGGTGGTTGAACAGGTGCCTACAACAATCATTACTGCAGCAGAAAGCGCGATCCCTCGCTCGTTAGGGTGCCCCCGGCGAAAGGCAGTCCCTTAGTGGTCGCTGGAAGTCGCTGAAGCAAATCAGGAGTGTTGGCAAGCTCTACAGCGGTGTAAGCGGCACCCTTCCCTGGAGCACCTCATAGCCTGTAAATGGTTCCGTGCCTGTGTTCGCCAACTTGTCAAACGACGGAAGCAGGAGTGTTGAGAGAGATATGTCTCGGCCCTTGGGTGCCATACGTCACCTTCCCAAATCTGGGCAAAGTTTAAATGTGTTTTCGGGTGCCAGACCCCAACAGTTGTTCCCGGTGTTAACAATAATGGCTTGTGCTCTACCAATGCAAATGCGATTGCCGAGCGCTTTGCTGAGCACTATGCTCGAACCTCTGTGTCGGAGAACTACCCTCCAGAATTTCACACCCTCAAACGGTGGATGGAAAGGAAAGTCCTCTCGTTTGCCACCCACCACAGTGAACCCTATAACGCCCCATTTACAGAAGTGGTAGCTCCTCAGTACCTTTGCAGTTTGCCCCCACACAGCTCCGGGGCCAGATTGGATCCATGGTCAGATGATTAAACATCTCTCATCTGACTACAAGTGACATCTCCTTTTCATCGTCAACCAAATCTGGTGCGATGGCGTCTTTCCGTCGCAATGGTGGGAGAGCACCGTCATTCTGGTGCTTAAGCCTGGTAAAAACCCACTTGATGTGGATAGCAATCGGCCCATCAGCCTCACCAATGTTCTTTGCAAGCTGCTGGAACGTATGGTGTGTCGGCGCTTTGGTTGGGTCCTGGAGTCATGTGGCTTACTGGCTCCATGTCAGTGTGGCTTTCGCCAGGGTCGCTCTACCACTGGTAGTCTTGTGTCCCTCGAGTCTGCCATCCAAAAAGCCTTTTCCAGATGCCAACACCTGGTTGCTGTCTTTTTTGATTTACGAAAAATGTATGACACCACCTGCTGACATCATATCCTTGCCGCATTATACAAGTGGGGTCTCTGAGGCCCGTTTCTGATTTTTATCCAAAATTTTCTGTCGTTCCCTACTTTCTGTCTCCAAGTTGGTGCCTCCCATAGTTCACCCCACATCCAGGACAATAGGGTCCCGCAGGGCTCTGTATTGAGTGTCTTTCTATTTTTAGTGGCCATTGATGGTCTAGCAGCAGCTGTAGGACCGTCAGTCCCACCCTCTCTGTATGCAGATGACTTCTGCATTTCGTACTGCTCCATTAGTACTGGTGTTGCTGAGCGTCGTCTATAGGGAGCCATCCACAAGGCACAGTCATGAGCTCTAGCCTATGGCTTCCAGTTTTCAGCTGTGAAGATGTGTGTCATGCATTTCTGTCGGCGTCGTACCTTTCATCCAGAACCAGCACTTTACCTTAATGACGATCCACTAATTGTCGTGGAGACATATCAATTCTTAGATTTGGTTTTCGACGCTTGTTTGACATGGCTCCCTCATCTTTGTCGGCTTAAACGGAAATGTTGGCAGCATCTCAATGCCCTCTGCTGCCTGAGCAACACCAATTGGGGTGCATATTGCTCCACGCTGCTGCAGCTCTACAGAGCCCAATTGTTCAATCCCGCTTTGACTATGGGAGTGTGATTTATGGTTCGGCGGCACCCTCAGTGTTGCATTTGCTCGACCCATTGCACCATTGCAGAGTTCGACTAGTGACAGGAGATTTTAGGATGAGTCCGGTGACCAGCGTACTGGTGGAGGCTGGAGTCCCTCCATTGAAGATCAGACGTACACAACTGCTTGCCAGTTACATTGCACACATTCATAGCTCTCCTGAACATCCTAATTACTGTCTTCTTTTCCCAACCACGGCGATTATGTACCTCCCGCATAGGCGGCTCAGGTCAGGGCTAACGATTGCGGTTTGTATGCGATCGCTTCTGTCTGAACTGGAGTCCTTGCCTTTATAACCTCTCCTCAAGGTCCATTCACATACCTCCATGATATAGCCCTAGTCCGAAGCTTCACCTGAAGCTTTTGCATGGGCGTAAGGACTCTGTTAACCCTGCGGCTCTCCGCTGTCACTTCCTCTCGATTCTTGACGTGTTCTGGGACTCTGAAGTCATTCACACTGACGGCTCGATGGTTGATGGTCGTGTTGGCTTCGCCTACATTCATGGTGGCCATATTGAACAGCATGCCTTACCCGATGGCTGCAGTGTATTGACTGCAGAACTGGTGGCCATATCTCGTGCACTTCAGTACGTCCATTCATGCCCTGGGGAGTCTTTTCTTTTATGTACTGACTCCTTGAGCAGCCTGAAAGCTATCGAACAGTGCTACCCTCGTCATCCTTTGGTAGTGTCCATCGAGGAGTCCATCTGTTCCCTGAAACAGTTCAGTGGTGTCCGTCTGGACCCCTGGTCACTTTGGAATCTAAGGAAATGAACTTGCTGACAGGCTGGCCAAATGGGCTGCACGGAAACCGCTTCTGGGGATTGGCATCCCCGCAATTGACCTGTGTTTGTTTATTACGCTGCAAGGTTTTTCACCTTTGGGAGATGTAGCAATTAATGGGACCACGAATGTGTGGAAGTCCTCGATGAGGGCCTCTCGCAGGGAGTGTGTGGTTTTCTGCCGCCTCTGCATTGGCCATGCCTGGGCGACCCACAGCTACCTCCTGCGCCTTGAAGACCCACCTCAGTGTCAGTGCGGCGTCCGGTTGACAGTGGGGGGGTCGACCCAGCCACTGTGTAATCTGTTTCATTGTTTTACTCTCTTCTAACTGTTTCTTGCGGCTTTCTGTTGTTTTCTTGTTCTCTTTTGTTCCTTTTAGTGCTTGTTGCCTTTCCTTTGTTCTTGTGGTTCATTTCTTTCTGTTCTGTGTTATACGTATTGTATATTTGATTCTCATGTGTGAGGCATTGTTTTATTCGGAATAAGGGACCGATGACCAAGCAGTTTGATCCCTTCCTCTGCCCCCCCCCTCCCCCTCCCCTTTTTTAAACCAGCCAGCCAGCATTGCTAGCACATAAAGTCCAAACCATAATGTCTGTGAGATTAATGTGTAACTGATATGAAAAGCAGCTGTTTCTCAACATGCCAAACCAGCAAATTATGTATCAGAACACATGTTTTTATGTGTACATTCATTTTATATTCATCTCATCATCAGGTGATTGAATTTATTTGCACGTCGTGAACATTGTTCCTTTACTGATGAAGTTTTACAACAGCTGTCTTAAAAGTTGGTGTGTCAAACTTCTGCAACACCTTTGCTAAGGAAACGATGTTCATGACATGTAAATAAGTGTAAACATCTGAAGATGGGATGCTAGGCATCTTGAAATGTCATCATGGAAAAATAAATGGTTATAAAAACAACTAGCTGCAGCTAATTCATTGTGCATTACCTTCGGTTTCGACAGCTGCAGCATTCTTATATGTCCGCATTCTTATATGTTGGCTATCAGATAGGCTATCCCAGCCGACAAGCAATTAGGTGTAACTTTGTGATTTTTTGCAACAGGTAGGTCATTCGAGTGTTTGAGATTTACTGTATTAATATTCACAAACGCTATCAGCCAGCAGTTTTTAAATATTTGCCAAAATAATTTTGGTGACTGCTGATATAGGCATGGGTTGCTTCTGCATCATTAAATAAATTAAGCCATCATTTCTTTGTTAATTTTATGAATTTTGCACTTGAACTTAACTATGTAAGTTGTATTATACAGAGGCCAAATTGGAAAAATGCAAACAACAGGACGGTGAACTGTCAAAATGATAACTCTCACCCCCGCATCCACAATATATATTGGTGGTACTGAGAATATTTTTACTGGCATCAGTACTGTTCATAATTAAATCAGGTATTGACAGTAAGACAATAGTTGTCCTCAGATGGCCATTATATTGAGGTATTGTCAGTAATGTTGAATGTGTGAGTGCCTCATAACTTGCTGAATCTCCCACAATTACCATACTAGTCACACTCAGGTGGTTCAAATCTCTATCCCGCCATTCAGATTTAGGTTTTCTGTGACTTCTCTAAATCACTCTAGGCAATTGCCGGGATGTCTCCTTTGAAAGGGCATGGTCAATTTCTATCTCCATACTTGACATCATCTGAGCTTGTGTTCTGTCACTCGTGGCCTTGATGTCGATGGATGCTAAATCCTAATCTTCCTTCCTTCCTTCTTGTCGTGTAAGACAGTAAGGCCACTTGTGAAAGCATTCGTGCCATAAACAGGATGTCTCAAAAGAAAGTTTATATTTGAAGAGCTCTCTGTGCATGCACAACAGATTGGAGAAGAGTTGGAGGTACATTCATCACTTTCTTGGCCTTTAGGAATTCAGGCGATATGGAGTGCTTCTTGGGAGTGGACCACACATTCTGTGTGCAAGAATTTTACATAAGCGGTGATTCGGCGACTATTGCAAGGAGGAAATTTTGCCATGTTTGTCAGTTGCATGATGTAAATGATGATCCAAATGTTTCCCTTAACTGGAAATGGATCAGAACAGTTGAGAAGACTGGTTCAGCACTGGACAAACTGAAATCCGGACGACCTAGGTCATCAAGAATAGGCAAATCCATGGAGAATGTAAATTGGTCTGTTTGTGACGATTCTGACCTCTCCAGTCATAAGCCTGCAAGTTCTTTAAATGTGTGAAGATCATCACTGCATCGTATTCTGCAAAAAGACCTTAAACTACACCCTTACAAAATGCAATTGGTGCAATGATAAAGCTTCAGTATCCCACACATAGGTGCTTTTTGTTAATGGTGTGACTTAGTGTCCTTCATTTAACATCATCTTATTTTCATCTGAAGAGTCATGCCAATAAGCAGATTTGGCACAACTGGAGTGCAACAAATTCTAAGCAGAAGCATGAGAAACCTCTTCATACACTGAAAGTTACCGTATGACCTGCAATGTTGGCTCAAGGAACAATCAGCCCATAGTTTTTCAGGGATGAGAGTGGCTCTGCGGTTACAGGGAATTTGGAGTGTTATGTGATGCTGTCAAATGCCTTTTTGGTTTCTGAATTGCAAAACTGTCTTGGTTTTAACCAAAGAACAAGGTTTCAGCAAGACAGGACCACAGCACACACGTCCAATGCGTCTATACTGCGAGTTCATGAAATTTTCCATGACAAATTGACCTCCAGGAAGAGTGACATAAATGGGCCCCCATGCCGTCCAGATTTTTTCTTGTGGGGATATGTCAAATCTAAGTGTATGTCAATAACCCAGCTTCTCTGGAGCAATTGAAAGAAAGTATCTGTAATGAAGTGGCAGTCATCCCAGTGTCTACATGCCAAGCCGTCATGCAAATTTTTGCTCATCATTTAAATGAGGGCTGTAGGCATGCTGGATTGCATTTAAATGACATTATTTTTAAGAATTAAATTCCTTAACCTGTATATTTCAATAATAAACAAAGATTTTGTTGATAGACTTTGACCTCTATATTATTTTGACACATCAAATATAAACTTTCTTTTGAGACACCGTGTACTAATTTTGCCGTAACATTTTAGCCTCTTACATGGATTTGACCACCTACCAGCAGCCAAAATTGCCCACCCAGTGGCAGAATATACTGCCAAACACGTTGTACTTGATTTTTCAGTTGCTGCTTCACAATACATGCCATCTGGATCCTCATCCAACACTACCCCACTAAAAAAAAAAGCCCTGATTTTCTGCATTACATTGATGAGAATTAAGGAAGTCCTTATAGTACATTCTTCAACCTTTAAATTCTCATGCCTTCAGTCGCTACTGTCTCTTGTGCCAATATCTCTCACTTCACTCCATTAATCTACCCTCACTTGCCTCCCTCCCTCCCTCCCTCCCTCCCTCCCTCCCTCCCTCCCTCCCTCCCTCCCTCCCTCTCTCTCTCTCTCTCCCTCTCTCTCCCTCTCCCTCTCCCTCCCCCCTCCTCTCTCTCTCTCTCTCTCTTGTCTCCTTCTCCTATGTTGTACCTTCTACGTCCCTTTACAACTGAATCCCCCACATAGTGTGCCAAGTTGAACTGCTTGGTGCCACATTCATACCCCCTTTCTTTGTTGCTTCTGTTCTGCTCCTAGCCATATTAATCACTCCTGCCACCTTACCTGTCTTCCAAACTTCATTTAAATTTTACATTGTGGCATCCAGTTTGATCCATGTGTTCACAACAGGTAGATAAGAGGACCTCCTTTTCTGATGAGAGTTTGCATTGTGGATCTGACCTTGTTATCATTTTCCCTTAATATGGTCACAATTAGAGACCCTGTACCTGCACTGCCCTACTATTAATCTGTTTTCATTCACTATGTTTGTGCAGGTATCCTTTTTCATGTTCCATTTTCATGTTCTCTTAATCTCTCAAAAACTGTCATTTGGGTCAGTTGTCAATATTTGTCTAATAAACAAGACAGGTTATTTTTTAATTTCATTATTGTGACTCGGGTCTGTAAAGAATTTGGTAAATCGCTATTCACACTGCACTTTTACTTGAATGTGCCAGCATGTCGTCATTAAAAATTTGTTGGATGGTCTAGTTTTGCTCTTCATCTGGCCAGTATTCCTGCTGGAATTTATTTGTAAATTCTGAGTATTTGGTAATATTTTTGTTGGTATCTGCATCCCATTTATAAAATGAAGTAGACCAGTTGCTTGCTTGTTTCAGCCTGGCACAGACTTTAAAAATCAGTGGCAACCCGTGGAAACTCCTTCAAGAAACATAACAATACCCGTTTCTTCAGATTCAGTATTCACAATTAATCTCTCTCTTTTCTCTCCTCACAGTCACCTGTTGTTGTTGTTGTTGTTGTGGTCTTCAGTCCTGATGCTGGTTTGATGCAGCTCTCCATGCTAGCCTATCCTGTGCAAGCTTCATCATCTCCCAGTACCTACTGCACCCTACATCCTACCAACCGATCCCTTCTTCTGGTCAAGTTGTGCCACAAGCTCATCTTCTCCCCAATTCTATTCAATACCTCCTCATTAGTTATGTGATCTACCCATCTAGTCTTCAGCATTCTTCTGTAGCACCACATTTCGAAAGCTTCTATTCTCTTCTTGTCTAAACTATTTATCGTTCACATTTCACTTCCATACATGGCTACACTCCATACAAATACTTTCAGAAACGATTTCCTGACACTTAAATCTGTACTTGATGTTAACAAATTTCTCTTCTTCAGAAACGCTTTCCTTGCCATTGCCAGTCTACATTTTATATCCTCTCTACTTCGACCATCATCAGTTATTTTGCCCCCCAAATAGCAAAACTCCTTTACTATTTTAAGTGTCTCATTTCCTAATCTAATTCCCTCAGCATCTCCTGATTTAATTCGATTACATTGCATTATCCTCGTTTTGCTTTTGTTGATGTTCATCTTATACCCTCCTTTCAAGACATTGTCCATTCCGTTCAACTGCTCTTCCAAGTCCTTTGCTGTCTCTGACAGAATTACAATGTCATCGGCGAACCTCAAAGTTTTTACTTCTTCTCCATGAATTTTAATACCTACTCCGAATTTTTCTTTTGTTTCCTTTACTGCTTGCTTAATATACAGATTGAATAACATCAGGGAGAGGCTACAACCCTGTCTCACTCCCTTCCCAACCACTGCTTCCCTTTCATACCCCTCGACTCTTATAACTGCCATCTGGTTTCTGTACAAATTGTAAATAGCCTTTCGCTCCCTGTATTTTACCCCTGCCACCTTCAGAATTTGAAAGAGAGTATTCCAATCAACATTGTCAAAAGCTTTCTATAAGTCTACAAATGCTAGAAATGTAGGTTTGCCTTTCCTTAATCTTTCTTCTAAGATAAGTCTTAGGGTCAGTATTGCCTCAAGTGTTCCAACATTACTACGGAATCCAAACTGATCTTCCCCGAGGTCGGTTTCTACCAGCTTTTCCATTTGTCTGTAAAGAATTCGCGTTAATATTTTGCAGCTGTGACTTATTAAACTGATAGTTCGGTATTTTTCACATCTGTCAACACCTGCTTTCTTTGGGATTGGAATTATTATATTCTTCTTGAAGTGTGAGGGTATATCGCCTGTCTCATACATCTTGCTCACCAGATGGTAGAGTTTCGTCAGGACTGACTCTCCCAAGGCTGTCAGTAGTTCTAATGGAATGTTGTCTACTCCTGGGGCCTTGTTTCGACTCAGGTCTTTCAGTGCTCTGTCAAACTCTTCACGCAGTGTCATATCTCCCATTTCGTCTTCATCTACATCCTCTTCCATTTCCATAATATTGTCTTCAAGTACATCGCCCTTGTATAGACCCTCTATATACTCCTTCCACCTTTCTGCTTTCCCTCCTTTGCTTAGAACTGGGTTTCCATCTGAGCTCTTGATATTCATACAAGTGGTTCTCCTTTCTCCAAAGGTCTCTTTAATTTTCCTGTGGGCAGTATGTACCTTACCCCTAGTGAGATAAGCCTCTACGTCCTTACATTTGTCCTCTAGCCATCCCTGCTTGGGCATTTTGCGCTTCCGTCGATCTCATTTTTGAGACGTTTGTATTCCTTTTTGCCTGCTTCATTTACTGCATTTTTATATTTTCTCCTTTCATCAATTAAATTCAATATTTCTTCTGTTACCCAAGGGTTTCTACTAGCCCTCGTCTTTTTACCTATTTGGTCCTGTGCTGCCTTCACTATTTCATCCCTCAAAGCTACCCATTCTTTTTCTACTGTATTTCTTTCCCCCATTCCTGTCAATTGTTCCCTTATGCTCCCCCTGAAACCCTGTACAATCTCTGGTTGTTTCAGTTTATCCAGGTCCCATCTCCTTAAATTCCCACCTTTTTGCAGTTTCTTCAGTTTTAATCTACTGTTCATAACCAATAGATTGTGGTCAGAGTCCACATCTGCCCCTGGAAATGTCTTACAATTTAAAACCTGGTTCCTAAATCTCTGTCTTACCATTATATAATCTATCTGATATCTTCTAGTATCTCCAGGGTACTTCCATGTACACAACCTTCTTTCATGATTCTTGAACCAAGTGTTAGCTATGATTAAGTTTTGTCAGGACTGGCTCTCCCAAGGCTGTCAGTAGTTCTAGGGCACTAGAAATGACTTCTGTACACTACTGTGGTTATGGTACTTACATCGAAAATTCTGCGCAATTTTGTTGCGAAGTTGCAGGATTGTATTTTTCAAATATTCCAAAATATATGCAGCACTTGTATAATTTGCACATCACCATGTTGTGCAAAGCATCACACACACACACACACACACCAAAAAGTATTTGCCACATATTTGGTTGACACAAAGACTGCAATCTTTGTGTCAACTACACATGTGGCAAATACTTTTTGGTGTGTGTGTGTAATACAAGTGCTGCATATATTTTTTAATATTTGAAAAGTACAATCCTGCAACTTTGCAACAAAATTGCGCAGAATTTTCGATGTAAGTATCATAACTACTTAACCTCACATATTTATTTATTCTGTATTTCATCGTTTGGAGGTTAGTTATGTTTCCATAGGGCACTTGTAACACTGTTTCTACCGTAGGGCACCAACACACCAAGAATATTTCGCCACGGTGGAAGAATAAAAATCGAAAGCTGATGATTATGTAAAGTGTATCTTGCAAATCACGTGAACAGCCGTCTGATGATGAACTTGTCAGTTCAAAACCGGTTACGCCGGCTGGTGTGGCCCTGCAGTTCTAGGTGCTTCAGTCTGGAACTGCACTACCGCTACGGTTGCAGGTTCGAATCCTGCCTCGGGCATGGATGTGTGTGATGTCCTTAGGTTAGTTAGGTTTAAGTAGTTCTAAGTTCTAGGGGGCTGATGACCTCAGATGGTAAGTCGCATAGTGCTCAGAGCCATTTGAACCATTTGAAACCGGTTACGGTGCTATTTACTTAAGTAAATAGTAGTATTAATAGTGGCTGGTTGCTGTCTTCTTCTCTGTAAGAATCAACCTACATGAAAATAATTGGACTGATGCACATAATAAGGGGCCTGTACCACTGATAAGCAGGTGTAGAGTTATGTAACACATATCATGCTTGTATATGATGAGCTGTATTATGACCTAAAACCTCTGCAGGAATCAAAATTGATTCCACAAATAGTGATCTTGTGAAAACCAACTTACTTTCTTTATCATTAGGTTCCAAAGGGGAGTACATAATGGAATCCAGGTTATGCTGTATTCCTTGGTTTCTTGAAGGCATTCAGTGTAGTTTTACTCTGAACCTAGTGAATAAATTACAAGCTTGCAGAATGTTGTATTATCTTTGTGACTAGGTGCAGGACTTAAAAGCAGATAGAACTCAACATATCATTATTAGCAATGCCAAATTATCGGGTGTAAAAGTAATTTCAGAAGTATCCAGAGGCTTAGTTCCAATGTTGTTAACATTCAAAGTACATAGAAATTAGCTGTTGAATAGCACTTAAGCTGTTCATGATTAATGCTAATTGTGAAGAGGAAAGTCTTAATGTCAAAAAATTGTAGCAAAATGTAAGAGACAGATGGAAGATCACTGCTTAAAAATTGGCAGAGATATCCATTACTATTCAATTACCAGTCACAGGAAACTGTAACAACCTGAAAATAGCAGGGAGTAACCATCTGCTATGACCTAGAGTAGAATTGCCTCACACAAATGGTTGTAGAAAGTGTTAAATGTGAGACTGAGATTCATTAGAATAATCCTAAAGAGATTTAATGTACCCATGAAAACATACATTACGAAACCTTTGTGTGAACAATTCTTCACTATTGTTCATCAGTTTTGGAGCCTCACCAGACAGGATAAACAGAACAGATAGGGAAGAATGATGAATTTCATCATGAGGGTGTTATGAGCAGATGTATCATTAAAACTCCAAGTGTGAATGTTCCAAGCAGTGAGGCATTATGTTATCCCCCCCCCCCCCCCCCCCGCCCCCCAGCGAGGCATTATGTTATCCCCCCCCCCCCCCTCCCCCCCCACCCCTAGTACATCTTACAAACTTCATACTCTTGCATACACCATTCATGGTTGGAATAGAAAAGGGGGGCAATCATATCTTTTACCACACACCAAAAGGTGGCGTGAGGATTATATATGTAGGTGTAGTGAATTTGTTATTAAATTTACATTCAGTTTCATAAAATATGCCTTGTTCATGTAAGAAAAAAATTATTACTCACCTCAGAGTTCTTCACCAGATTGAACACTGATTTCATTGAGCAATGGTATGCCAGAAGTTTGCATTTAACCTTACGTTTTTTCAGTTTCAGAATGTTTTATTCTGCTGTAATTTGCATCCTCGGTAACAATAGTATCAGGGTACAGCCATGCAGTGTCAACAAATGTGTCTTGCTGTTTGGTGTATCCTCTGATTATGGCTTGTTTACAACTGACCTATCTCCATTTTTATAAATCTGTGAAGTGCTGCTACAGAAAAGTGCCAAAATTTCTTAAATTATATATCTGCATTGCACTTGGACCCAGATTGCTGGCACCAGTTCATGCAGTTGCCTGGAAAATGGGAGGCTTGTTGCACCACATGGCCATTGACTCTGTAACTAGCAGGCAGCCACACCTGTGCTATGTTTTCTTCCTTCAGATGGTTCCCTCAATTTGCTGGCAGTTTTGCACTTGGTAGATCGGCATCTGCTTTCTTGACTTCAGGTGCAGCAAACATTCAGCCATCTGCATTGTTTTGATACTTGCAAGACAAGCAAGGACCTTTGATGCTATGCTTCTATAGTGATAGGCACTTCTCAAGGAATTGTTTTGTTCTGCATGTTATTCTTCTTCACAATATTGGTGTTTCTTCAGTTAATTAAATCAAATATCTTAACCTCCATTATGAAACCAAAAGCAGCTATAAGGGGACACATGTTGATTGACGAAGCTCTTAACGTGGCTACCAAAAATTAGTTTGGGTACAAAACTTCATCTCTACACTGAATATACAAAATCTTGTCTCTGCTCTATCATACGAACACCCACAAAATGTTTAATGCTGGATAATTAGCAAGTCACACCAAGTCTGTTTACACCATACAACTGCTGCTGTTGATTCTAAAATATATGTTCATGCTTTCATGTTTTGGCTGTGGCACAAAGAAGCCGTCAGAAAAATTTAAAATACGTATAGTACATTTTTGTATATAACTAAAAAAACCTTTTGTCAGTTAAAATTTTCATTCACTTGGAACAACAATAGTAATGATAATGTTGATGAGAATAATAGTGATGATAATAGACATTTTCCAGATTCTTTCTCAGTATACCATACAGTGGTTCACAATTGCACAAGAACTCTGGGAATAAGAGTAGCATAGCAACTGCGTACAGGAGAGAGGACACCACAATCCCTTGGTTGTTTTTATAGTGGTTTGTCATGTTTTCCTTGTTATTAAGGTGGATGCACCTGTTTGTAAACAAGGCTTCTAATAAGTGATGCTAATAATTAGGAAAATATAAATTGCTCTTCCTTTTCCTCTTCTCCAGTAACAAAGGTTCATGACAACAACTTTTCTGCCACTCATCTCACTAAACTGGGAAAAGTTGATGGTCATTTAGATTCAGTTTCTGGTAAATTAAGTGAATGTATCTTCTTTGTTATGACCCACAGAGCTCACTATACCAACATGGATACTGCCGATTCTGAAACTCCCTTCCACAGAGTGATAATTCATTTGGTAAATATCCATTCCTTTAAGCTGATCTTTCAATTCAAGTCCCTTGCTGTCCCTGAGAGAATTATAATGTAACTGGCAAGTCACAAAGTTTTTATTCCTTTTTCCTGAACCTTAAAGCCCTTACCAAATTCCTCTTTGATTTCCTGCAAAGCGTGCTCAACGTATGCACCGAATAACATAGGGCAGAAGCTACAACCTTGTCTCAGTCCCTTCTCAGTTACTTCTTATGTTTCATGTCCTGTGACTCTTAGTACTGTGATCTGGTTTCTGTACAATTTGTAAATAATATTTCACCTCATGTAATTTGCTGAGATTACTTTCTTCTGAATTACAAAGAATGTATTCCAGATGGCATCTATCTTTCCTCTATTCTTGTGTACTTTTACAGCCTTGTATTTGTTCTCTAGCCATTCTGGCTTGCCCATTTTGTACTCTCTGGCAGTCTCATTTTCTATATGCCTGTATTTTCTTTTGCCTGCTTCACATGCTTCATTTTTATATTTTCTCTTTTTGTCAGTGATATCTTACATGTTGTTGTTGTTGTTGTTGTGGTCTTCAGTCCTGAGACTGGTTTGATGCAGCTCTCCATGCTACTCTATCCTGTGCAAGCTTCTTCATCTCCCAGTACCTACTGCAACCTACATCCTTCTGAATCTGCTTAGTGTATTCATCTCTTGGTCTCCCTCTACGATTTTTACCCTCCACGGTGCCCTCCAATGCTAAATTTGTGATCCCTCGATGCCTCAAAACATGTCCTACCAACCGATCCCTTCTTCTAGTCAAGTTGTGCCACAATCTTCTCTTCTCCCCAATCCTATTCAATACCTCCTCATTAGTTACGTGATCTACCCACCTTATCTTCAGCATTCTTCTGTAGCACCACATTTCGAAAGCTTCTATTCTCTTCTTGTCCAAACTAGTTATCGTCCATGTTTCACTTCCATACATGGCTACACTCCATACAAATACTTTCAGAAACGACTTCCTGACACTTAAATCTATACTCGATGTTAACAAATTTCTCTTCTTCAGAAACGCTTTCCTTGCCATTGCCAGTCTACATTTTATATCCTCTCTACTTCGACCATCATCGGTTATTTTACTCCCTAAATAGCAAAACTCCTTTACTACTTTAAGTGTCTCATTTCCTAATCTAATTCCCTCAGCATCAACCGACTTAATTTGATACATTCCATTATCCTCGTTTTGCTTTTGTTGATGTTCATCTTATATCCTCCTTTCAAGACACTGTCCATTCCGTTCAACAGCTCTTCCAAGTCCTTTGCTGTCTCTGACAGAATTACAATGTCATCGGCGAACCTCAAAGTTTTTATTTCTTCTCCATGAATTTTAATACCTACACCGAATTTTTCTTTTGTTTCCTTTACTGCTTGCTCAATATACAGATTGAATAACATCAGGGAAAGGCTACAACCCTGTCTCACTCCTTTCCCAACCACTGCTTCCCTTTCATGCCCCTCGACTGCCATCTGGTTTCTGTACAAATTGTAAATAGCCTTTCGCTCCCTGTATTTTACCCCTGCCACCTTCAGAATTTGAAAGATAGTATTCCAGTTAACATTGTCAAAAGCTTTCTCTAAGTCTACAAATGCTAGAAATGTAGGTTTGCCTTTTCTTAATCTTTCTTCTAAGATAAGTCGTAAGGTCAGTATTGCCTCACGTGTTCCAACATTACTACGGAATCCAAACTGATCTTCCCCGAGGTCGGCTTCTACCAGTTTTTCCATTTGTCTGTAAAGAATTCGCGTTAGTATTTTGCAGCTGTGACTTATTAAACTAATAGTTCGGTAATTTTCACATCTGTCAACACCTGCTTTCTTTGGGATTGGAATTATTATATTCTTCTTGAAGTCTGAGGGTATTTTGCCTGTCTCATACATCGTGCTCACCAGATGGTAGAGTTTTGTCATGACTGGCTCTCCCGAGGCCATCAGTAGTTCTAATGGAATGTTGTCTACTCCTGGGGCCTTGTTTCGACTCAGGTCTTTCAGTGCTCTGTCAAACTCTTCACGCAGTATCTTATCTCCCATTTCGTCTTCATCTACATCCTCTTCCATTTCCATAATATTGTCCTCAAGTACATCGCTCTTGTATAAACCCTCTATATACTCCTTCCACCTTTCTGCTTTCCCTTCTTTGCTTAGAACTGGGTTGCCATCTGAGCTCTTGATATTCATACAAGTGGTTCTCTTCTCTCCAAAGGTCTCTTTAATTTTCCTGTAGGCGGTATCTATCTTACCCCTAGTGAGACAAGCCTCTACATCCTTATATTTGTCCGCTAGCCATCCCTGCTTAGCCATTTTGCACTTCCTGTCGATATCATTTTTGAGACGTTTGTATTCCTTTTTGCCTGCTTCATTTACTGCATTTTTATATTTTCTCCTTTCATCAATTAAATTCAATATTTCTTCTGTTACCCAAGGATTTCTATTAGCCCTCGTCTTTTTACCTACTTGATCGTCTGCTGCCTTCACTACTTCATCCCTCAGAGCTACCCATTCTTCTTCTACTGTATTTCTTTCCCCCATTCCTGTCAATTGTTCCCTTATGCTCTCCCTGAAACTCTCTACAACCTCTGGTTCTTTCAGTTTATCCAGGTCCCATCCCCTTAAATTCCCACCTTTTTGCAGTTTCTTCAGTTTCAATCTGCAGTTCATAACCAATAGATTGTGGTCAGAATCCACATCTGCCCCAGGAAATGTCTTACAATTTAAAACCTGGTTCCTAAATCTCTGTCTTACCATTATATAATCTATCTGATATCTTCTAGTATCTCCAGGATTCTTCCAGGTGTACAATCTTCTGTTATGATTCTTGAACCAAGTGTTAGCTATGATTAAGTTATGCTCTGTGCAAAATTCTACAAGGCGGCTTCCTCTCTCATTCCTTCCCCCCAATCCATATTCACCTACTATGTTTCCTTCTCTCCCTTTTCCTACTGACGAATTCCAGTCACCCATGACTATTAAATTTTCGTCTCCCTTCACTACCTGAATAATTTCTTTTATCTCGTCATACATTTCATCTATTTCTTCATCATGTGCAGAGCTAGTTGGCATATAAACTTGTACTACTGTAGTAGGCATGAGCTTTGTGTCTATCTTGGCCACAATAATGCGTTCACTATGCTGTTTGTAGTAGCTAATCCGCACTCCTATTTTTTTATTCATTATTAAACCTACTCCTGCATTACCCCTATTTGATTTTGTATTTATAACCCTGTAATCACCTGACCAAAAGTCTTGTTCCTCCTGCCACCGAACTTCACTAATTCCCACTATATCTAACTTTAACCTATCCATTTCCCTTTTTAAATTTTCTAACCTACTTGCCCGATTAAGGGATCTGACATTCCACGCTCCGATCCGTAGATCGCCAGTTTTCTTTCTCCTGATAACGACATCCTCTTGAGTAGTCCCCGCCCGGAGATCCAAATGGGGGACTATTTTACCTCCGGAATATTTTACCCAAGAGGACGCCATCATCATTTAATCATACAGTAAAGCTGCATGTCCTCGGGAAAAATTACAGCTGTAGTTTCCCCTTGCTTTCAGCTGTTCGCAGTACCAGCACAGCAAGGCCATTTTGGTTAATGTTACAAGGCCAGATCAGTCAATCATCCAGACTGTTGCCCCTGCAACTACTGAAAAGGCTGCTGCCCCTCTTCAGGAACCACATGTTTGTCTGGCCTCTCAACAGATACCCCTCCGTTGTAGTTGCACCTACGGTACGGCTATCTGTATCGCTGAGGCACGCAAGCCTCCCCACCAACGGCAAGGTCCATGGTTCATGGGGGGATCTTACATGCTATACAATAATTTCGCCTGGGCCTAGTCATTTTTGCCTATTTGATCATCTGCTGCCTTCACTATTTCAACTTTCAAAGGTGCCCATTTGCCTTCTTTTATCTTCCTTTCCCCCCGTTTCAGTCAGTAATTGCCTAGTGTGTCCATTGAAGCTCAACTACTTCTCATTCTTTCGATTTGTCCATATCCTATTTCTCTAATTTCCTATCTCTAATGTCTTCTTCAGTTTTAATCTGCAGTTGATAACCAATAAATTATGGTTAGAGTTCACATCTGCATCTGGAAATTGTTTGCTGTTTAAAATCTGGTTTAGAAATCTGTCTTGCCAATATATCAGCTATATGAAATCTTCTGGTGTCATCAGGTCCCTCTTTCATGATTCTTAAATCAATTGTTACCTGTGATTAAATTATGACCATGCAAAATTTCACTGAGTAACTCCATTTTTATTCCTCCTCCCCTCTCACTCTGCCATGTTCTATTATTATTGCTTTTCACTTGTATTTTGTACTGTTTAATTCCAGTCCTCCATCACTAACAAATTTTCATTGCCTTTAACTACATGAATAATTTATCATCTCTCCTCATACCTTTCTTCGATCTCATTATCACTATCAGAGTTAGTAGGCCTATAAACTTGTACTACTGTGATGGTTTTTGGTTTTGTGTCTGTCTTGCTACTGTAATGCATTCACTATGCTATGCATAGAAAGTTACCCCATTTCTTTTTTTTTATTCACTATTAAACCTAGTCATGCAGCATCCCTAGTTGATTTTTTACTTATAATCCTTTATGCACCTGTCCAAAAGTCCTGTTTTCAACCTGCCCATTTCCTTTTTTTAATTTCTCTAACCTACCTACCTGATTATAGGATCTAATATGCCATGCTCTGACCCATGGAATACCAGACTTTTCCATTTTTAGTCCTCTGCAACTCAGTTGGTAAAAATGGAATCCTAGTACATTCATTATGTTGTCCATCTGCCTGTCCCAGTCTTAAGATCCATTTTTTCAGGAACAGCAGAGGTATCAAGTTGAAATTTGTTTCACATATTAAGGTCTGCAATCTGTCGGTGGTGCAAAAAAATTTAAGCTTCAAAGTCAATGCAACCAAAAGATACAACTAGTTTAGTCACTTATTTTTATACTCGCAAACACACTCATCAAAACGTGTAGATAAACTAATTATATACATACAGGGTCTGGTGGCCTAGTGATAAAGCAGATGCCTGGGACCCCAGAGGTCATGAGATCGACTCTTGGTTAGACCACGGATTTTTCAGTCTTGGTTGTAACATTGCCTTTTACCTCTCAGTGATGTGAAGAGTTGCCAGAAACAACATGTGCTTCAGATTCCAAGTTGAACTGTAGGCCCCTTTCCCCAGTCGCATAACTTGGATGTCCCCCAGGGGGCCCACAGTCCTTTTGTGGGTACGTGCATGGCGTGCACGGGCCCCCGAGCTATTGCAGTCTCCTTTCCTTTCCAGGCTGCATTACCATCCCTGTTCCTCTCCCTCCCTATCCTTGCTCCTTTGTCCCTGCCCCCTCTTTTCCCTCTTGGTGGTCTTCTTTATGTCGACCTGGCTATCCTCCTGGCTTTGTTTTGGTCAGTGCTATTGTTTAGTTTGTTGTTTCCACTTCCTTTTCAGCATTTTTGGTCCCCTTGGGGTTTGACCTCCATTTCTAAAATTTTCCATTCAGTGTGAGCCATTTGAGGATGAACTCCCTGCCTAGCTTCCATGGTGCAGGTTCCTCTCCCCCTCCCCTCCCCATTCCCTTTGCACCGTGGCCTCACTCCTGCTAGGTCACCAGCATGGTAGCCAGTCCATGTGATGGGGCTGTTAAGAACACACTTCGCTGAGCCCCCTGAAACCACAGGGATCACACTGCTAGTACCTGAGCTGTTAATGCTTCATGTATGCCCAGGAGCGCGGTGCTCATCACTTTGGGGCACCAGAACTCCCGGCAATGGCTGCCGTGCCACACGGCCCTTGCTGTGGCTGCGTGGCGCCCATGGGGGGAGCCCCTGATCGGTGTGGGTGGTTCTAGGGTGGACGCCTTGCGCATGAAGCAACAAAAGCTTCACCATCCTGGCCATTCTATGGCCATTTCTAAGTGTGGTAGCAGACGTGACACTCCTTCTGATCCTTCGGCCTTCTCCTCCCTGGCCACCCCCTGTGAGGAGGGTCAAACTTGCTGGCTTGGGTTGAAACCTTTCCCTTGGTACCTGGTTTGTACCGGGACAGATAGCGGAAGTTTTGCCATGACTGAGCCTTTTTTTTTCGTGGAGACGATTGAAGATAAGTATGGCGAAGTGGAATCGATGAGTAAAATGTGGTCCAGTGCTTTGCTCATAAAGACATCTTCTGCTACCCAATCTGACGCCCTGCATGCTTGTGACCATCTCAGTGATGTCCCAGTCTCTGTCACGCCCCACCAATCTTTGAACTCAGTACAGGGCATTATTTTCCACCAGGATCTTCTTCTCCAAACTGACGAGGAGCTCCGTGCTAGCCTCGAGCGGCGAGGGGTTCGTTTTATCTGCCGTGTACAGCGAAGCCCTCCAAACAATCGCACTGCTGTGGGTGTCTTTATCCTGGCCTTCGAGGGCGATGTCCTCCCAGAGAAGGTCAAGGTAATGGTGTATCAGTGTGATGTAAAACCTTATATTCCACCAATGATGAGATACTTTAAATGCTTATGGTTTGGACACGTGTCTTCCCATTGCACCATTGATCCCCTGTGTAGTGACTGTGGGTGCCGGCTCCATGAGGGGAGTGCCTGTGCTCCCCTGCCAGAGTGTGTAAATTGTCATGGACACATTCTCCATGCTCGCGTGCATGCCTGGTGTTTGTGAAAGAAAGGAGGATTCAAGAGTACAAAATCTCAGATCGGCTCACTTACACTGGCGACTTGGCAGCGTGACCGACTCTGGTCCGTTCGCTTCCCATTTGGACTCCGGCTTGAGAATCCTCCAGTTTGTTCAAGCTTCGGCATCGGGTCAGTATCCGCCCACGTTCCTTCTCCTGAAAGAGCACTCAGAACGACTGCTTTTGTCTTTTGTTTCTCGCTGCTTGGAGCTCTATAATGCCCATTCAGTGAGTGGGAATTCACCAGCGCCCTCGTCCTTAGTCCTGACACGTCTCCTGGACTGTATCAGGTACATAAGCAAATGCTCCAACACTTATCGGTGGCTGGTCACCATCGTACACTGACCCTCTTCAACTGTCTGTGGAATGAGGGAGTCTTTCCTACCCAGTGGCAGGAAAGCATTGTTGTTCCAGTGTTGAAGCCAGGGAAGCCACCTCTTCAGTTGGAAAGCTACCGTCCAGTTAGCCTTACCAACACCCTCTGCAAGCTCCTTGAACGCATGGTGAGTCGGCGGCTGTTTTGGATCCTTGAATCCCGCGACCTTTTGTCATTGACTCAAAGTGGTTTTCACTGTGGCCACTCTACGGTGGATAACTTGGTCCACGAGGAGTCTGCTATCCAGTCAACTTTTGCCCATCGGCAACACCTCCTTGCAGTCTTCTTTGATCTCCATAAAGCCTATGACACCACTTGGCGCCACCTCATCCTCACCACCCGTCATGAATAGGGCCTTTGTGGCACTCTGCCCATTTTTATATGTAACTTCCTTTCTTGTCGCTTCTTTCGGGTCCAAGTTGGCTCCTCCTACAGCATTCCCCATCAGCAAGAAAATGGGGTTCCACAGGGTTCTGCACTGAGCATCCCTCTCTTTCTCATAGCCATTAATGGTCGGGTGACAGCTGTTGGGCCGACAGTGTTCCCCTCTTTGTATGCTGATGATTTTTGTATCTACCTCTTAGTAACAAATAATCCTGAGTTAATAACAAGCATCAAAACCGATTCAGGGATTAGTGAACACAGGGTTGTCGTAGCGAGATTGAATATTGTAATACCCAAATCCTCGAAAAATAATCGAAAAATAAACCTATTCCAAAAAGCAGATAAAAATTCACTTGACGCCTTCCTGAGAGACAATCTCCACTCATTCCAAATTAATAATATGAGTGTAGACCAGATGTGGCTTAAATTCAAATAAATAGTATTGGCAGTAATTGAGAGATTTATATCAAATAAAGTAACAAATGACGGAGCTGATCCTCCTTGGTACACAAAATGGGTTAGGACGCTGTTGCAGAAAGAATTAAACAAACATGCCAAATTTAAACAGGTGCAACATTCCCAAGATTGGTGATCTTTTACAGAAGCTCGAAATTTAGTGCGGACTTAAATGTGAGATGCCTATAACAGTTACCACAACGAAACTTTGTCTTGAAACCTTGCAGAAAATCCAAAGAGATTCTGGTCGTATGTGAAGTATGTTAGCGGCAAGAAACAATCGATGCCTTCTCTGCACGATAGCAGTGGAGATACTATCAAAGACAGTGCTGCCAAAGCAGAGTTACTAAACACAGCCTTCCGAAATGCCTTCACAAAAGAAGACGGAAGTTAATATTCCAGAATTCGAATTGAGAACAGCTCCCAACATGAGTAACGTAGAAGTAAATATCCTCGGAGCAGTGAAGCACCTTAAGTCACTTAATAAAAGCAAGTTTTCTGGTCCAGACCGTATACCAATTAGGTTCCTTTTGGAGTATGCTGATAGATTAGCTCTGTACTTAACAATCATATACAACCGTTCGCTCGACGAAAGATCCATACCCAAAGACTGGGAAGTTGCACAGGTCACACCAATATTCAAGAAAGGTAGTACTAGTAATCCACTAAATTACAGGCCCATATCGTTAACGTCGATATGCAGCAGGATTTTAGAACATATGTTGTGTTCGAACATTATGGATTACCTCGAAGAAAATGGTCTATTGACACACAGTCAACATGGGTTTAGAAAACATCGTTCCTGTGAAACATAACTAGCTCTTTATTCACATGAAGTGTTGAGTGCTATTGACATGGGATTTCAGATCGATTCCGTATTTCTGGATCTCCGGAAGGCTTTTGACACTGTACCACACAGGGGGCTCGTAGTGAAATTGTGAGCTTATGGAATATCATCTCAGTTACGTGACTGGATTTGTGATTTCCTTTCAGAGAGGTCACAGTTCGTAGTAACTGACGGAAAGTCGTCAAGTAAAACAGAAGTGATTTCTGGCGTTTCCCAAGGTAGTGTCATAGACCCTTTGGTGTCCCTTATCTATATAAACGATTTGAGAGACAATCGGAGCAGCCATCTTAGGTTGTTTGCAGATGATGCTGTCGTTTATCGACTAATAAAGTCATCAGAAGATCAAAAGAAACTGCAAAACGATTTAGAAGAAATATCGGAATGGTGCGAAAAGTGGCAGTTGACCCTAAATAACGAAAAGTGTGAGGTCATCCGCATAAGTGCTAAAAGGAACTTCGGTTATACGATAAATCAGTCTAATCTAAAAGCTGTAAATTCAACTAAATACCTAGGTATTACAATTACAAACAACTTAAATTGGGAGGAACACATAGAAAATGTTGTGGGGAAGGCTAACCAAAGACTGCATTTATTGGCAGGACACTTAGAAAATGTAACAGACCTACTAAGGAGACTGCCTAAACTATGCTTGTCCGTCCTCTTTTAGAATAACGCTGCGCGGTGTGGGATCCTTACCAGATAGGACTGACGGAGTACATCGAAAAAGTTCAAAGAAAGGCAGCATGTTTTGTATTATCACGAAATATGGGAGAGAGTGTCACAGAAATGATAAAGGATTTGGGCTGGACATCATTAAAAGAAAGGTGTTTTTCATTGCGACGGAATCTTCTCACTAAATTCCAATCACCAACTTTCTCCTCCGGGTGCGAAACTATTTTGTTGGCACCGACCTAAGTGCACCATATGAGATTGGGATAATAGAGAATTGTGAAGGTGGATCGATGAACCCTCTGCCAGGCACTTAAATGTGATTTGGAGAGTATCCATGTAGATGTAGATAGACGTAGATGTACGTCGCTTCCTCCATAATGGGTGCTTCAGAATGCTGTCTACAGTGGGCAATCTGCCGGGCACACTCACGGGCTCTGTGTCATGTATTTCTGCCATCACCGTACAGTACAGTCCATCCCCATCCGGACCTGTTCCTTGATGGCCAGCCCCTCGAGCTGGTGGACACCCATAGCTTCTTGGGTTTGGTTTTTGATGCCTGGTTGACATGGCTCCCTCATCTTCGCCAGCAGAAGAGGACATGCTGGTCCCATCTCAACGTTCTTAGGTGTCTGTGCAATACCTCCTGGGATGCAGACTGCTCTGTTCTCCTGCGATTGTTATCAAGTGCTGGTCCAGTCTCGTTTAGACTATGGAAGTCCTGTCTATGGTTCTGCGTCGCCTTCGACATACAGATACTAGACCCCATCCACAACTGTGGGGTCTGACTTGCGACTGGTGCTTTCCGGACTAGCCCCGTACTTTGCCTTCTCGCAGAGGTGGGGATTCCACCACTGCGAGTTTTGCACCAACAACAGCTGATATCTTATGCGCTCCACATTCACTTCACCCCAAAGCACGCTAATTATGGTCTTCTTTATCCAGACATGGAAATCACCCTGCCGCAGTGGCAGCCACAATGTGAGCTAACCGTGGCTGTCCGCATTCAGTCGCTCTTTTCTGAGCTCCAGCTGTTCCCTTTACAGCCTCTTTTCTCTGCTCACACACGTACCCCTCCGTGGTGCATCTCTCGGCCGCAGCTCTGTCTTCATCTCTCAATCCATTCAAAGGATTCTGTCCCTCCTATGGCTCTTCACCACCACTACAGTTCTACTGTCTCCTCAGTTCCTTTCAGGGTTCAGAAGTGACCTATACTGATGGCTCCATGTTTGCTGCCCGCACTGGTTTTGCTTACACCTATGCACGACGCACGGAACTTCGTTCCTTGCTCGATGGCTGCAGCGTTTTTACTGCATAATTGGTAGCCATCTTGCGCACACTGGACCATATCCGCTCCTGTTCAGGACTATCCTTCACTATCTGTAATGACTCATTGAGCGGTTTGCATGCTATCGGCCAGTGCTTCCCTTGCCACCCGTTGGTCATCGCTATCCAGGACTCCTTTTCTCTCCTTGCTCATTGTGGATGATCGGTGGTTTTCATTTGGACCCCAGGCCATGTTGGGATTCCTGGCAAGGAACTTGCCGATCAACTGGCTATATTAGCTACTACCAGGTCATCTCTTGCTATTGGCATTCTGGAAATAGACCTTCGCTCGACATTACTTTGTCAGGTTTTGGGCCTTGGGATGCAGAATGGCACATACTTTCCCCGCCGAACAAGCTCTGAGGGATTGAGGATTCTACAATTCCGTGGCCGTCCTCCTTATGGGCCTCTAATAAGGCCTCTGTCGTCCTACGCTGGCTCCGCATTGGCCTTACTTGGCTGACTCACGGTTATCTCCTCCGTTGTGAGGACCCCCCTCTCTGTTGTTGTGGATCAATGTTGACTGTGGCTCACATCTTATTGGACTGTCCCAATCGAGCCACCCTGCGATGAATTTTAACTTTTCAGACTCGTTACCCCTTGTGTTGGCTGACACTGCCTCAGGGGCGGATCTCATTTTACGTTTTATTCGTGATGGGGGTTTTTATCACTTTATTTAAGGGAGGGACCTTCCACCTTATTGGTGAGTGGAGGGGATGGCAGGCCCTCTTGCTCTCCCCTTCGCCCTGACTGGATTGGCTTCAACTGGGCTTGGTGGTTTACCCCGGCCCTCTGATTTCCCACTCCTTTCCTTATGGGGTCTGTTATGTCTTGAGCATCTCTCTTGTCTCATGTGCTTCTTCCTTCACACCCCTGTCATTAGTCACTTTCTTTCCCTCACCTCTTCTTCTTCCCTTTTCTTTCCTTCCCTGTCAATAGTTTATCATTTAGTTCTCTCGTCTAATATGGAATTTTATTGATTTTAGTTAATTCAAGGTCTGAGGGACTGATGACCGCGTAGTTTGGTCCAGGGACACGCAATTCGACAAAGTGGCGTACAGTAAAAAGATTTGTGTCACACCATTGAGCCACACGAAATAATAATAATAATAATAATAATAATAATAACCTGTATACATAATTAAGTTTGTACAGAACCCTCAGAGTACATCCCCTGCTCACATTTATCCAGAATTTTACCTCTGGAGGAATATTTTACCTAAGAGGATGCCATCATAATTAAGTCATACAGTACTGCCACATGCTCGTGATAAAAATAATGTGGTGGTGTCGTACTTAATAAGGTTACATTCCATTGTACTGCACTTTAATGAAATGTACATGCTAGACTTCTTGCATACTTAACAACTCACTGTAGGCCTACTAAAATGATGTAAGGCAAGAGAACATTACCTCTCAGAATTTTTGGAGTAATGCTCTCCTTAATGCACAATGCCTTCCTTGTAGCACACCTCTCAGTCTAGTTTATTGAACGTTTCTGTGATGCTCTGGCACTGACTCAAGAAACTGGTGAAGAAGTGTGCCCTTTTGATAGATAAGTTCCAAATAGTTGTTGTTGTGGTCTTCAGTCCTGAGACTGGTTTGATGAGTTCCAAATTAGTCTAGTGTAATATATGTTTTATAGATATGTGTTAACAGGGACATTAAAACATGAAGAATAATGAGTACTTCATTGGCGACTGAGCAGCACTGCTGTATGGTGGTAGCAGTCAGTGCACGCCACGATGGTGCTGAGAGTACTGGTTTTTGTTCGTGTTGTACTGTTCCTGTTAATACGTACTATAAAACAAATATTGCACGAGACTAATTTGGGACCTCTCTATCAACAATAATAATGGCATCTGTCCATCCTTGAGGGATGATGGTGTAGCATGCTTGGTTCAGAGTCTGCAGCGTCTGCTGTGGCTAAAAAGTCCCACTCGAGAGTGGCAGTCCCTACTGCAGTTTGGACATGTGAAATTTGAGGGACTTCGAACAGAAGCCGCTCTGTCTCTTCGCTTTGTCCTCTTCCTGATTTGTTCCTGTGTGCGTTTGTCCTCTGAGAGCTTGACGCCGTTGCGCACAGTTACTCGCCACCTGATACGGTCATCTGCAATGCTTTCCCAGTGACTTGGATTGATTCTGGTCTTGGTCAGGTCTCTCTTGCAGACATCCTTGAAACGAAGATGCGGTCGTCCCACTGGCCTCACATTTTCCTGAAGTTCGCCGTACAGCAGCTGTTTCGGTATCCACTCAGGATCCATGCGCCTAACATGTCCCAACCATCTTAGACGTCGATGACTCAGAAGTGCAAAGATGCTGGTTGTGCTTGCATGATGAAAGACTTCGGTGTTGGGTACTCTATCTCTCCAAGAGATCTGAAGGATCTTCTGGAGACAGCGGAGATGGAAGCTGTTGAGTCGAGATTCATGCCTAGAAAGAGTTGTCCATGTCTCTCAGCTATAGAGAAGGGTGCTTATAACACAAGCGTTGTAGACTTTTAATTTAGTTTTTGTGGTAAGCAGTCCGTTGTTCCATACTCTGTTTTTCAATCTAGCCATGACAGATGATGCCTTTGCGATTCTGTTAGTAAGTTCAGTGTCCATGGACAAGTTGCTACATATTGTGGATCCCAAGTAGGTAAAGTCATCAACTATCTGGAGAGGATTGCCATCAATGCTAATGGATGGAAGGTTGGTAGTGCTCTGCGCCATGATCTTAGTCTTTTGAAGGCTGATGAGTAGACCAAACTTTTCACAGGCATTTGATAATTTGTTGATTATATACTGCAGCTCATCTTCTGTGTTCGCTACTAGAGCTGCATCGTCCGCATATAACAACTCACGGATAACGACTGTATTTACTTTGGTCTTGGCCTTGAGGCGAGCAATGTTGATAAGATTTCCATCAGACCTCGTATGTAGATACACTCCCTCCTCACAGTCTTCAAAGGCAAATCTGAGCAGAAGGGAAAAGAAAATCCCAAACAATGTAGGAGCTAACACACACCCCTATTTCACACCGCTATTTACAGGGAATGCTTCTGATGTTCTACCGTTGAAGCAAATTGTTGCTTGTGTTTTCTCATGGAAAGAGACAATTATCTGCAGTAGTTTAGGTGGGCATCCAATCTTCTGCAACAGTTTGAAAAGCCCATTTCTGCTCACTAAATCAAATGCTTTAACAAGGTCAATGAAAGCAATATAAAGTGGCCTCTGCTGCTCACGACATTTCTCTTGTAGCTGTCTTAAGGAGAAGATCATATCTACGGTTGATCGGCCGGGCCTGAAGCCACACTGAGATTCTGGGTAGATTCTGGAAGCTAAGATCTGTAATCGCATTAGGATGACTCTTGTATAAGCTTTCCCGGCTACACTTAGTAATGAAATGCCTCGGTAATTGTTACAGTCACTTCTGTTCCCTTTCTGTTTATATAGAGTAACTATCCTCGAATTCCGCATACTCATCGGGACATAACCTTCTTCCCAGCTGGTTGTGATAAGTGAATATAAATGTTTGAGAAGAACAGACTTGTTATACTTAATAACCTCTGCAGGGATCCCATCTTCACCTGGGGCCTTTCCATTAGCAAGAGAATCTACTAAGTTCTTCCATAGTAGGCATTGCATCTAGTTCTTCCATAACTGGCATTTGTTTGATGGCGTCACATGCATCCTTGCTAACTTCATTCTCGACTGCATACAACTCGAGGTAGTGTTCAACCCAGCATTCCATTTGTTTGCCTTCATCAGTAATGACTTCACCCGTCTTGGACTTCAGAGGAGCTGTTTTCCTGACAGTTGGTCCAATTGCTTTCTTAATACCATCGTACATTGCCTTAGCATTCCCAGAGTCGGCCGCTTTCTGTATACCTACACATAAATTCAGCCTTGATGTTTGCTGTGCCCTGTTCTTTGCTTTTCGTAGGTCATCTCGAGTTCTTTCATTTGGGTTTCTTTTGTAAGCAAGCAGGGCTTTCCGTTTGGCCTCAGTGACTGGTTTCATTTCTTCCAAATTTTGCTCGTACCAGTCCTTATTTCTTTTTCCTTTTATTCCATAGGCCAATACTGCTGAGTTGTAGATTGCACCCGAGAGTTTCACCCATTTCTTATCAACATTCCTTTCTGCTTGCACATTTCCTGGGAAAGCACTTTCAAAATTACTGGCAAAATCCTGCTTTCTTTGTGTGTCATGAACATGATCTGTGTTGATACGGGGATGACCTCTTGGTTTAGCGTGGTGACATTTCTTAGGAGTGAGCCTCAATGTGCACGCCACTAGGGCGTGGTCTGTGTTGCAATCAGCACTATGATAACTTCGTGTCAGTAGCACATTTTTGAGACCAGTATGCCTAGCTATGACTAAGTCAAGTTGATGCCAGTGATCTATCAAAAAGGTACAAAAATTCCACAATAAAAATGGTTTTGTTTGTAATGGGCAAGAATTCGACACTTTTGGCCAACACTTGGCATTGTATGAATACGTGATGAAAAATATTTGTTTGGGTTGACTCCAGCTACACATTTGCAAAAGCAAAATTTCAGATATCTGGCAAAACACCAGATAAAATGCATTTGATGACTTTTAGGAGGGATTCCCAAAATATATCTCTGTTCTGTGTGGTTAAAGAAGAGAAATTCCACATAGGAATATCAATGAGGTAGGAAAAGGTAGATTGCTGCATACTGTAAAAAAGACACATTACGTTCCAGACAGGCACAATTAAAAACACCTACACAAAGCTTTCAGCCATAGCCTTCATCAGCAAAAGAGAATCACATGCCATTCATATACACACGCAAGCACACCTCATGCACACATGACCATCAGCTGCGGCATCTTAGGTCAGAATGTGACCATCATGTGGAATGGCATGGAAAGGCAGCAGGAATCTGGAGGAGCAGGGAAGCGGAAGGAGTAGTAGTGTATGGGTGGGTGGGTGGGTGGGGGTGGGGGGTCAGAGGAACAATGTCTCTCAGAGTGTGCAGGGACTAGAATGCCAAAAGGTGCAGTATCAGGAGGTTGTGAGCCAACGAGGTGGGGAAAAATGGAGCGAAAAGGAGAGAGGAGCAGGGAAAGATAGGCAGGTAGTTCACAGAGGGCAGCAAAAGAAGAGGCTGGGAGACAAGAATGGGGAGGAGTTGATAGGAGTGCTGAGATGGAATTTGTTAGGTAGAGTGTGTGGGGACAGTATGTTACTGTAGGTTGAGGTCAGGATAGTTATGGGAGACATCTGCGCAGTACAGGAAAGCTGGTAGCGGAGGGGAGGAACTAGATGGCTCAGATAGTGAAGCAGCCATTCAAATCAAGCATGTCATTCTCCACTGCATGTTGTGCCACAGGGTGGTCTACTTTGTTCTTGGCCACAGTTTGATGATGGCCGTTCATCCTGGTGGACAGCTGGTTGGTAGTCATACCAATATAAAAATATGTGGAATGGTTGCAGCAGAGCTGGTAAATGATATGACTGCTTTCACAGGTGGCCTACTCTCTGATGGGGTAGGATAAACGTGTGGCGGGACTGGAATCAAAGTATGGTGCAGGTGGATTGGGCAGGTTTTGCACCTGGGTCTTCCACAGGGATGTGGTCCTTGGGGCAAGGGGTTGGGATTGGGAGTTGCATAGGGATGGACTAGAATGTTGTGGAGGTTGGGTGGGTGATAGAACACCACTTTAGGAGTTGCAGGAAGGATCTTGGTTAGGATGTCCCTCATTTCAGGATATGATGATAGGTAATCAAAGCCCTGGGGTACTCCTTTCTGGCTGGTTCTTGGAGGGTGGTGGGAAGGATTGGGGTTACGAGAGGAAGTGGCACAGGAGATCTGTTTGTGGACTAGCTTTGGGGGATAGTGCCTGCCTGTGAGGGCGTTGGTGAGACCCTCAGCATACAGAGCAAGGGAGTTCTTGTCACTTCAGAAATACCTCCCACGGTGGCCAAGCTGTAAGGGAGGGATTTTTGCTGTGAAAGGGATGACAGGTGTTGAAAGGGAGGTACTATAGGTGGGTGATGGTTTTCATGTGGACATAGGTATGGGTGGAACTATCAGGGAGGAGGAGATCAATGTCAAGGAAGGTGGCACTCTGGTTTGAGCAGGACCAGGTGAAGCATATGGGAGAGGTGGTGGTGTGGTTGTGAAGCAATAAAGATAAGGTGTCCCGGCCCTGAGTCTAGATCATGAAGATATCAGCAGTGAACCCTAACCAAACTAAGGGTTTTGGGTGGCTGGGAAGGCTTCATCTAGAAGGCCCGTATACATGTTGGCATAGCAGAGTGCCACGTGGGTGCCCATTGTTCTGTCACAGATTTGTTTGGATACATTCTCTTCAAAGGAAATTTAGTTATGGATCAGGATAATGTTAGGAAGGTGTATGAGTGGTTTGGAGTCTGAAGAACATTGTGAAAGATAGTACTCAATAGTGGTAAGACCAAGGGCATGAGGGATGTTGGTGTATAAGGAGGTGGTGTCAACAGTGACAAGTAGGGATCCAATAGGTAAAGGGGTGGGGATTGTGGAGAGTCGGTGATGGAAGTGGTTGGTATCTTTGATGTGGGAGGCTAGATTATGGGCAATTGGTAGGAGGTGTTGGTCAGTGAGGGCCAAAATTCTTTCAATGGGGGAATATTAACCAGCCACAATGGGACATGTAGAAGGTGTGTGTATGGGGAGTCATAGTGGTGAGAAGGGAAATGGGTTTGGGGGAGAGATTCTGGCAGGGGACTAAGGCTCTAAGCAGGGATTGGAGGTTGAGCTGGACTTCTGGGATGGGATCACTATGGTAGAGTTTATAGGTGGAGGAATCAGGTAATTGGCAGAGATCTTCTACCAGGTAGTCACTGCTATTCATAACAAGAGTGGTGGGATCTTTGTCTGTAGGTAGGATGATTAGGTCAGGATTTGTTTTAGGTTGTGTATGGCTATTCTTTCTTTTGCTGAAAGGTTGGTACTCTTTAGTGAAGAACCTGTGGAAGGATGGTGATGCTAAGTTGGGAAGGTGACCAACGGGTGGTTAGCTGGAAGGAGGATGGTATCATGGTTGGATAGTGGTATGAGAGGCAGGGTTCAGTATTGAAATTAGGTTGGAAGGATTGGCGACAGAGAAGTTCTTCCATGGGAGGTATCTGGAGAAGGAGAGTAGATTTTTGACAAGTCCAGGTGTAGGGCTAAAGAAGAGGCCTATGAATAGAACTGAAACTTCTATGGAGCTGGGTGTTTTGGTGGGAATGTTAATGCAACAGCGTTATGGGAATGTTTCAGCTCTGGATTTTGTGGAGTGTTGGTAGGGAGTTTTGATGGATGTGGCAAGTTGGTGAGGTTTAGGTGCTGTGAGAGGTGGATGAGGAGGAATACAGTGGATAGGATAGGGGTTGTAGAGTGGGGTCCTGACATGGGAGAATATTAGCTGGTTAGATAAGTTATGGGGGTGCGTTTTTGGAATCCTCCTCCAGGTGTGCTGGAGAGCAAGGAACACAATTTCAAAGATCTGAGATATAGAGTAGGGGTTGCACAGTAGTAGTATCTTGCGGAGGGAACGAGGTAATTCTGGGATGCCTGTGCGACGGAGATGAATTTTGGCAGTACCGGGGACTGGCAGAATTCGAAAAGGTGAAGGTCATTGTGAAATGAGGGGTGGGATCCAGGGAAAGGAATTTTTATGGTTAGGTAATTTGGAGGACCCATGGTTTAGGCAGCATTTGGGAATTAGGATATGGGACTGGGCTTTAGCCAGGGAAAGGGGTACCTTCTGAACCAGTGCAGAAAGATAAACCAGTGATCCATTATGGCAGGAACGCTGTAAAGAAAATGGGAAAGATGCGGTGATGGACAAAATTAGGTGTTGATGGTTGTGAGAGGAGCTGGATAAGAGAAAAGATGCATAAAAAATGCATCAAAGACATGCAGAAACACATACAGATAAGTGAAAGTACGCACAGATATCCAAAAATACACACAAGTACATAAAAAGGCAAGAAACCATGCAAAAATATACACAAGTATGTTAAAAACGTACAGAAACATGGAGGAAATGAACGAACAAGTTTGGGAGTGTTTGCGAGTTGTGATAAGGGAAGAGAGGGGAGGTGGAAGGGTTAGGTCAACTATCATAAGTTCGTGTGGCGTGGGTAGGTGTGGAAATAAGAATCTAGAGTATGTCGGGCAAAGGGTTGAAGTGGGAGTAATAGGAAGTAATATTGCTATGACTATTGTAGGAATTCTGGGGCATCAGATGCTGCATCAACAATCCACATGGTCACGAAGCCGGTGTTGTGCGTGAACGATTGTTGATACAGTGTAGCTCGGAAGTAGAAGCGGTATGGCGGGTGGTGAATAAACATAAGAAAGGAGAAAAAGTAGGTACACTGAGAACAGTAATGCTATAGAGAAGAGTAACAAAGGAAAATAACACAGGGTTGTAGAATGGAAGAAAAGCTGCTCGCAAAAATCGAACAGAAACTGCACATACGAACATCAAGAATGTAGGAGAGGGTAGATGGCTAATTACCGTAAAGAAGACACTTTAAGTTGCAGAAGAACACAATGAAAGGAAACTTACATATAGCTTTCGACCACAGAGAAGCAGGTGCGTGCGCGCACACACACACACACACACACACACACACACACACACACACACACACACACACACGTACACACGTGCGCACAAGCACAAGCACACCACACTCAAACATGATCACTGATTCCGGCAGCTCAGGACAGAATACAACTATCATGGCCGATGGCAGCAGCGATCTGGAGGGGGCGTTCTTTTTCTTCTTTCGTAGGTTCATTCACTGCCTCCCATACCACATCTACTTCCGAGCCACACTGTATCAACGACCGTCCATGTGGATTGTTGATGCAGCATTTGCTTCCCCATATTCTTTCTTCTAATAGTTGTAATTCTATTTATTCCTATTCATCTCACTACATCTCTCATCATGACATATTTTAGTGTCTTTCTTCCCACACCTGCTTGTACCACACAAACTTATTATCTTTGACCTGACCCATCCCCCCTCCCCCACTCGCCCTTATCGCAAAATGCACATGCACCCATACCTCATCCCTTCCTTTTCCCCAAATTGTATAAGTTTTTAATGTACTTTTACATGGTTTCACTCATTTTTACATATTTTTGCGTATCTATGTGTACTTTTGTTTGTATATACATTTTTCTGCTCATATTTACATATTTTTTACGAGTCTTTTTTCTTATCCAGCTCCTCTCACAACCATCTACACCTATTTTTCCCATTTCCATGTCATTCCCGTTTCCTTTACACCATTCCTGCTGCAATGGTCCTCTGCTGTATCTTTCTGCACCATTTCAGAAAAGTACCCTTTCCCTGGCTAAAACCCAGTACTACGTCCTATTTCTCAAATGGTGCTCACAGTGAAAATTACTTTCTCTGGATCCCACCCCACCTTTGAAAGTGACCTTCATGCTTTCAGAGCCCACCAGTCCCTGGTTCTTGTGAACCTGCTGCTGCAAAAACACACATCCATGTCCCAGGCATCCCAGAACTACCTCTGTTCCCTCCACAAGATAATACTACTGTACAACCCCTGCTCTATATATCACATCTCTGAAATTGTGCCCCTTGCTCTCCAGCACTGCTGGAGGAGCATTCCAACCACCACCCCCATAACTTATCTAACCAGCTAATATTCTACTGCCATGTCGAGGCTCCATTCTACAGCCCCTATCCTATCCACTGTGTTCTTCCTCATCCATCTCTCACAGCACCTAGACCTCACCAACTTGCCACACCCATCAAAACTCCCTACCAACACTCCACAAAATCCAGAGCTGGAACATTCCCATAACACTGTTGCGTTAACATTCCCACCAAAACACTCAGCTCCATACAAGTTTCAGTTCTATTCATAGGCCTCATCTGTAGCCCTACACCCGGACTTGTCAAAAATCTACTCTCCTTCTCCAGATACCTCCAATGGAAGCACTCCATTGTTGCCAATCCTTCCAACCTAATTTCAACACTGAACCCTACCTCTCCCCTTTCATACCACTATCCAACACAGCCTCCAATCTCTGCTTAAAGCCTTAGGCCCTTCCCAGAACCTCTCCCCTGAACACATTTCCCTCCTTACCCCTATGACACCCTACACACACACACACACACACACACACACACACACACACACACACACACACACACACACACACACACCTTCTACATGCTCCCCAAACTCCATAAACCCTGTGATACCTGGATGACCATTGTGGCTAGTTATTGTGCCCTAACTGAAAGAACTCCAGCCCTTACTGAGCATCACTTCCAACCAATTGCCCATAATCGAGCCTCCCACATCAAAGATATCACCCACCTCCTTCATCGACTCTCACCATCCTAACCCCTTTACCTCCTGAATCTCTGCTCGTCACAGCTGATGCCATCTCCCTGTACACCAGCGTCCCTCATGCCCGTGGTCTTACCGCTATTGAACACTATATTTCCCAATGTTCTTCAGGCTCTAAGCCCACTTCCTCATTCCTCTCTTACCTTACTAACATTATTTTAAACCACAACTCCATTGCCTTTGAAGGGAAGGTATACAAACAATTCCGCGGCACATTCACCCACATGGCACCCTCCTACGCCAAACTGTTTATGGGCATCTAGAGGAGACCTTCCTGGCCTCCCAAACGTCAAACCCTTTGTCTGGTTCAGGTTCATTATAGATATCATCATGATCTGGACTTGGAGGAGGCGAGACACCCTTTCTTCATTCCTTCACACCTCACCATCTTCTCCTCCTCCGTCCACACCTCTGTCCGCATTATACCCACCAACCACCAATAGTACCTGCATTTCATCAGCTGTCATCCCTTTCACAACAAAAAATCCCTCCCATACAACCTGCCCACCCGGGGATGGCATATCTGCAGTGAACCACATCCTTTGCTACGGCTTTGATTACCTATCATAATGACCTGAAATGAGGGACATCCTACCTGAGATTCTTCCCACCTCTCCTAAAGTGGCGTTCCATTGCCCACTCATCCTCCACAGCATCCTAGTCCATCCTTATGCCAACCCCAATCCCAACCCCTTGCCACAAGGATCATATCCCTGCAGATGCTGAGGAAGCAGAGGCTGCTGCACTCTCGATTAAAAACGGAACGCATAAATGACGACAAGCAAATGTTGGTAGAGATTTGTACATCCGTGAAAAGATCTATGTGCAAAGCGTACAACAACTACCACCGTCGCACTTTAACAAAAGATCTGGCAGAGAACCCAAGAAAACTGTGGTGGTATGTAAAATTACTAAGTGGGTCTAAGGCTTCCATTCAGTCCCTTGTTGACCAGTCTGGTGTGGCAGCTGAAGATAGCAAAACAAAAGCTGATGTTTTAAATTTCACATTCAACAAATCATTCATTTAGGAGAATCATACAAACATGCTGTCATTTAACCCTCAGATAGACTCCCGTATGGACGACATACTAATTAAGACAAAATTTCCAGTTGGTGTGGTGAATGGCACTAGCCCTAAATTTGGAAAAAATCTAAGTTAATGCAAATGAGTGGAAAGATCGATTCTGTAATGTTTGTATACAGTATTACTAGTGTCCTGCTTGACAGACAGGTCATTTAAATATCTGGGCATAATTTAGCAAAGCAATTTGAAATGGATGAGCATGTGAGAATTGTGGTAGGGAAAGTGAATGGCTGACTTTGCTTTATTGGGAGAATTTTAGGAAAGAGTGGTTCACTTGTAAAGGAGACTGCATGTAGGATGCTGATGCAACCTATTCTTGAGTACTGCTTGAGTGTTTGGGATCCATTTCACGTCAGACTGAAAGAAGATGTTGAAGCAATTCGGAGGCGTGCTGTTGGATTTGTTACCAGTAGTTTCAAACAACACGTAAGTGTTACGGAGATGCTTTGGGAATCCTTGGAGGGAAGACGATGTTCTTTTCAATAAACATTAACGAGAAAATGTAGAGGAGAGGAATTTGAAGCTGATTGATGACCTATTCTATTGCTGCTATCATCCATTTTGCGTAAGGACCCCAAAGATAAGAAATGAGAAATTAGGACTCATATGGAGGTACACAGACAGTCGTTTTTACCTCGCTCTTTTTGTGAGTGGAACAGGAAAGGAAGTGGTGGTACAGGGTACCCTGTGCCCTATACACTGTACAGTGGCTTTCGGAGTGTTGATTAAGTGTAGATATAGAAGATTCAGGTGCAAGACCTGCCAAATCCACCCGCCCATCACTTCCTATTCCATTCCTGTCACAGGTTTACCCTACCCCATTGGGGGATGGGCCATCTGTGAAAGCAGCCATGTCATTTACCAGCTCTGCTGCAACCATTGCACAGCTTTCTATATTGCCTTGACTATCAAATAACTGTCCACAAGGATGAATGGCTACCACCAAACTGTGTCCTAAAGCAAAGTAGACCACCCTGTGGCATGACATGCAGCGGAGTATAACATGCTTGATTTGAATGGCTACTTCACTACCCGAGCCATCTGGATCCTCCCCTCCACCACTGAACTGCACAGATGGGAATTATCCTTACAACACGTTCTCTGCTCCTTTAATTATTCTGGCCTCAACCTACACTAACATACTGTCCCCACACACTCCACCCAACAGTTTCCACCTCCTTTCTCTTATCATCTCCTCCCCATTCTTGTCTCTAAACTTCTTCATTTGCTGTCCTGTGCCGGCGCACCTACCCATCTTTCCCCAATCCTCTCGTTTCCTCTCCCAACCTCCTTTTCCCACAACCTTCTGGTACTGCACCTGTTGGCATTCTAGTCCCTGCACACTTTGCCAGACAGCATTCCCCACGCATACGCTACTATCCCTTCCCTTCCCTGCCTCCTCTACATTGCTGCTGCCATCCCACATGGTAGTTGCATTCTGGCCTGAACTGTTGGAGTTGGCAGTTATGTGTGCATGAGGTGTTCTTGCTTGTGTGTATGAATGGTATGTGTTTCTCTGTTTCTCTTTTTCTGATGAAGGCTGTGGCCAAAAACTTTCTGTAAGTGTCTTTTAACTGTACCTGTCTGGAACTTAATGTGTTGTCTTTACGGTAAGTAGGAATCTGTCTTTTTCTGCATTCTTGATAATATATTCCAGGATATTGCCCTTAATCTTCGGTGCCACTGGAGGCAAGCAGATTGGATCTCATGATACACTAATAATGACTTCAAAATAAATGAGAGTGCAGGAAGTTTCTATTATAATTTATTATGTCACAATCACCCACAAATATATAATATTCATATTACCGGTTTCAGTATTCACCTTACCATCTTCAGATGTGATTAACCCACTAAAAAGCATTTCCGAGTTATATAACAATTACAGTTAGGCACTTTGAAGATTGTGAAATGTAAAATATATTATTATTTATTCATACAAAAGAATATTTCAATGCTTGTACACTTCCTGGAAGTAAAAATCAAATTGCAGAATGCTGTTTTCTTCAGAAGTATTTTGTTTGAGCAGACACACCATTTCAACTAAGACCTTAGATTTGTCATTCACATTTCCATTACCTGAAAGTTTTTGGCACTCATCCTTAAAATTTCTGAAGATAAATCTTTCTGCTATGTAATAGTTTAAAATTTGTAGCATTTTGCTTCACCCTGTAAATCATACAGCTGTCTGTATTGGGAATTTGTTATACTTTACCAATATTAAAATATGATCTTAGTGAGAAATTGAATATCCGTTCTTTTCCACCCCTTTTTGTCCATATCTTTCACTGCCAATATGTTCTCTGCACTGTCCTATCTATCAGGAGTGTCTGAACACCCCTATTTAATGCAGAATTGACCACTAGATGTCACAAGAGGTGGGCCCACCAGTATAAAAAAAAAGGGTGGGAGTATATTGTTGCCAGTAGAGGAGAAGTAACAGCAGAATGGGTCAGTTAAGGGAGATCAGTGACTTCAATTGTGGGCTAGTCATTGGGTGCCAACTGAGTAATAAATCCATCAGGGACATTTCAATCCTCCTAAAACTGCCAATGTCAACTGTTGGTGATGTGACTGTGAAGTAGAAACGTGAAGGAACCAAGGCCAGGCAAACCTCATGTCCTGACAGACAGGAATTGTCCAGCGTTCTATAGAGTAGCAGTAAAAAATTGCATGAAATCAACAGAAGGAGTCACTGGTGAGATCAAAAGTGCTACCAGCATTTCAGCAAGCACAGGGACTGTGCACAATAAGTTAAAAAGAATGGGGTACAGTGGTTAAGACTCTTTTCATAAGCCACACATTTTTGTAGTCAGTGCACACTTGAAGTGATGTGACGAATGATGCCACCGCCTAACGTATAACGGAAATGAGTGATTTGGAGAGATGAATCGCGCTATATCCAGTGGCAACTGATGAAAGATTTAGAGTTATTCAAAAACCTGGGAAAGGTTACCCTGCTATCATGAATAGTGCCAACGATGAAGTATGGAGGAGGTGAAATTACAGTACTGGTATGTTTTTTGTGGTTAGTGCGTGGTTGCCGTATTGTGCTTAAGAAATTTCTAAATGCAGAAGGATGTAACACATTTTGCAGCATTGTGTACTGCTTACAGCAGAGGAACAGTTCGAGCACGATGATTGATCGTATCAGCATGAGAATTTGCTGTGTCATAAAGCAGCATCTGTGAGGCAGTGGTTTATATACAATAACATACCTGTAGTGGACTGGCCTACCAAGACTCCCAACCTGAACCGAGTGGAACACCTGTGGGGTGAGTTAGAACATTGACATCACTCCAGACCCGAGCATCGAACTTCACTATTTCCTCTGGTTTTGTTTCATGAGGAACGATTGGCTGTCATTTCTGTACAGACATCCAGACATCTCATTGAAACTACCCCCAGCCGAGTTCAAGCTTTTGTAAACGTAAAGAGTGGGTACACCCCATATTAATGTCTACTAGTTGGTGTTCAGATACTTTTGATCAGATACTGTATATGTATGAGTTGCTTTAAACTTAATAGCTAGAAATACCTCTATTCACTGAAATAGTGAATGTGAAGATACAGAGCTCCAGAAGTAAATGAGAAAACCTGGATGAGACATAAATGCTGTTATGTATTTTAAGAGAAAAGTGTATATGTAATTAATACAGGACTACTATATCCAAAAACAAAGATGATGTGACTTATCAAACGAAAGCGCTGGCAGGTCGATAGACACACAAACATACACACAAAATTCAAGCTTTCGCAACCAACGGTTGCTTCATCAGGAAAGAGGGAAGGAGAGGGACAGACGAAAGGATGTGGGTTTTAAGGGAGAGGGTAAGGAGTCATTCCAATCCTGGGAGCAGAAAGACTTACCTTAGGGGGAAAAAAGGACAGGTATACAATCGCACACACACCCATATCCAACCGCACATACACAGACACAAGCAGACATTTGTAAAGGCAAAGAGTTCCGACAGAGATGTCAGTCTAGGCAGAAGTACAGAGGCAAAGATGATGTTGAAAGACAGGTGAGGTATGAGCGGCGGCAACTTGAAATTAGCGGAGGTTGAGGCCTGGCGGATAACGAGAAGAGAGGATATACTGAAGGGCAAGTTCCCATCTCCGGAATTCTGACAGGTTGGTGTTAGTGGGAAGTATCCAAATAACCCGGACAGTGTAACACTGTGCCAAGATGTGCTGGCTGTGCACCAAGGCATGTTTAGCCACAGGGTGATCCTCATTACCTACAAATGCTGTCTGCCTGTGTCCATTCATGCGAATGGACAGTTTGTTGCTGGTCATTCCCACATAGAAAGCTTCACAGTGTAGGCATGTCAGTTGGTAAATCACGTGGGTGCTTTCACACGTGGCTCTGCCTTTGATTGTGTACACCTTCCGGGTTACAGGACTGGAGTAGGTGGTGGTGGGAGGGTGCATGGGACAGGTTTTACACCGGGGGCAGTTACAAGGGTAGGAGCCAGAGGGTAGGGAAGGTGGTTTGGGGATTTGATAGGGATGAACTAAGAGGTTATGAAGGTTAGGTGGACGGCAGAAAGACACTCTTGGTGGAGTGGGGAGGATTTCATGAAGGATGGATCTCATTTCAGGGCAGGATTTGAGGAAGTCGTATCCCTGCTGGAGAGCCACATTCACAATCTGATCCAGTCCCAGAAAGTATCCTGTCACAAGTGGGGCACTTTTGTGGTTCTTCTGTGGGAGGTTCTGGGCTTGAGGGGATGAGGAAGTGGCTCTGGTTATTTGCTTCTGTACCAGGTCGGGAGGGTAGTTGCGGGATGTGAAAGCTGTTTTCAGATTGTTGGTGTAATGGTTCAGGGATTCCGGACTGGAGCAGATTCATTTGCCACGAAGACCTAGGCTGTAGGGAAGAGACTGTTTGATGTGGAATGGGTGGCAGCTGTCATAATGGAGGTACTGTTGCTTGTTGGTGGGTTTGATGTGGACGGACGTGTGAAGCTGGCCATTGGACTGGTGGAGGTCAACGTCAAGGAAAGTGGCATGGGGTTTGGAGTGGGACCAGGTGAATCTGATGGAACCAAAGGAGTTGAGGTTGAAGAGGAAATTCTGGAGTTATTCTTCACTGTGAGTCCAGATCATGAAGATGTCATCAATAAATCTGTACCAAACTTTGGGTTGGCAGGCCTGGGTAACCAAGAAGGCTTCCTCTAAGCGACCCATGAATAGGTTGGCGTACGAGGGTTCCATCCTGGTACCCATGGCTGTTCCCTTTAATTGTTGGTATGTCTGGTCTTCAAAAGTGAAGAAGTTGTGGGTCAGGATGAAGCTGGCTAGGATAATAAGGAAAGAGGTTTTAGGAAGGGTGGCAGGTGATCGGCGTGAAAGGAAGTGCTCCATCACAGCGAGGCCCTGAATGTGCGGAATATTTGTGTATAAGGAAGTGGCATCAATGGTTACAAGGATGGTTTCTGGGGGTAACAGATTGGGTAAGGATTCCAGGCGTTCGAGAAAGTGGTTGGTGTCTTTGATGAAGGATGGGAGACTGCATGTAATGGGTTGAAGGTGTTGATCTACGTAGGCAGAGATACGTTCTGTGGGGGCTTAGTAACCAGCTACAATGGGGCGGCTGGGATGATTGGATTTGTGAATTTTCGGAAGAGGGTAGAAGGTAGGGGTGCGGGGTGCTGGTGGGGTCAGGAGGTTGATGGAGTCAGGTAAAAGGTTTTGTAGGGGGCTAAGGTTCTGAGGATTCCTTGAAGCTCCGCCTGGACATCAGGAATGGGATTACCTTGGCAAACTTTGTATGTGGTGTTGTCTGAAAGCTGACGCAGTCCCTCAGCCACATACTCCCGACGATCAAGTACCACGGTCGTGGAACCTTTGTCCGCCGGAAGAATGACGATGGATTGGTCAGCCTTCAGATCATGGATAGCTTGGGCTTCAGCAGTGGTGATGTTGGGAGTAGGATTTAGGTTTTTTAAGAAGGATTGAGAGGCAAGGCTGGAAGTCAGAAATTCCTGGAAGGTTTGGAGAGGGTGATTTCGAGGAGGAGGTGGGTCCCGCTGTGACGGAGGACGGAACTGTTCCAGGCAGGGTTCAATTTTGATAGTGTCTTGGGGATTTGGATCGTTAGGAGTAGGATTAGAATTATTTTTCTTCGTGGCAAAGTGATATTTCCAGCAGAGAGTACGAGTGTAGGACAGTCCTACCCAGTCTGTTACCCCCGGAAACCATCCTTGTAACCATTGATGCCACTTCCTTATACACAAATATTCCGCACATTCAGGGCCTCGCTGTGATGGAGCACTTCCTTTCAAGCCGATCACCTGCCACCCTACCTAAAACCTCTTTCCTCATTACCTTAGCCAGCTTCATCCTGTCCCACAACTTCTTCGCTTTTGAAGGCCAGACCTGCCAACAATTAAAGGGAACAGCCATGGGTACCAGGATGGCCCCCTCGTACGCCAACCTATTCATGGGTCGCTTAGAGGAAGCCTTCTTGGCTACCCAGGCCTGCCAACCCAAAGTTTGGTACAGATTAATTGATGACATCTTCATGATCTGGACTCACAGTGAAGAAGAACTCCAGAATTTCCTCTCCAACCTCAACTCCTTTGGTTCCATCAGATTCACCTGGTCCCACTCCAAATCCCATGCCACTTTCCTTGACGTTGACCTCCACCTGTCCAATGGCCAGCTTCACAAGTCCGTCCACATCAAACCCACCAACAAGCAACAGTACCTCCATTATGACAGCTGCCACCCATTCCACATCAAACGGTCTCTTCCCTACAGCCTAGGTCTTCGTGGCAAACGAATCTGCTCCAGTCCGGAATCCCTGAACCATTACACCAACAATCTGAAAACAGCTTTCGCATCCCGCAACTACCCTCCCGACCTGGTACAGAAGCAAATAACCAGAGCCACTTCCTCATCCCCTCAAGCCCAGAACCTCCCACAGAAGAACCACAAAAGTGCCCCACTTATGACAGGATGCTTTCTGGGACTGGATCAGACTGTGAATGTGGCTCTCCAGCCGGGATACGACTTCCTCAAATCCTGCCCTGAAATGAGATTCATCCTTCATGAAATCCTCCCCACTCCACCAAGAGTGTCTTTCCGCCGTCCACCTAACCTTCGTAACCTCTTAGTTCATCCCTATGAAATCCCCAAACCACCTTCCCTACCCTCTGGCTCCTACCCTTGTAATCGCCCCCGGTGTAAAACCTGTCCCAGGCACCCTCCCACCACCACCTACTTCAGTCCTGTAACCCGGAAGGTGTTCACAATCAAAGGCAGAGCCAAATGTGAAAGTACCCACGTGATTTACCAACTGACGTGCCTACACTGTGAAGCTTTCTATGTGGGAATGACCAGCGACAAACTGTCCATTCGGATGAATGGACGCAGGCAGAAGTGTTTGTTGGTAATGAGGATCACAGTGTGGCTAAACATGCCTTGGTGCACGGCCAGCACATCTTGGCACAGTGTTACACCGTCTGGGTTATCTGGATACTTCCCACTAACACCAACCTGTCAGAACTCCGGAGATGGGAACTTGCCCTTCAGTATATCCTCTCTTCTCGTTATCCGCCAGGCCTCAACCTCCGCTAATTTCAAGTTGCCGCCGCTCATACCTCACCTGTCTTTCAACAACATCTTTGCCTCTGTACTTCTGCCTAGACTGACATCTCTGTCAAAACTCTTTGCCTTTACAAATGTCTGCTTGTGTCTGTGTATGTGCGGTTGGATATGGGTGTGTGTGCGAGTGTATACCTGTCCTTTTTTTCCCCCTAGGGTAAGTCTTTCCGCTCCCAGGATTGGAATGACTCCTTACCCTCTCCCTTAAAACCCACATCCTTTCGTCTTTCCCTCTCCTTCCCTCTTTCCTGATGAAGCAACCGTTGGTTGCGAAAGCTTGAATTTTGTGTGTATGTTTGTGTGTCTATCGACCTGCCAGCGCTTTCGTTTGGTAAGTCACATCATCTTTGTTTTTAGATATATTTTTCCCACATGGAATGTTTCCCTATTATATCCATATCATTAATACAGGAATACTATATAGGTAGGGAGTGAATACCATCCACTTTACATATGGAGTAGGGCCAACAGCAATCTAAAGGGAATTTAAAGCCAAGCCAACAAGGTGTCAGTTATAACGTTCCGTTGTTACTTTTCCACTTAATATTTTTCTCTGTCTGGTATTTTAAGTGCTGTTACATCTGCAGTAATACTAATGCATGCCCTGCCATTGTTATCAGCTTCTGAAATAAACCACAATAATTGGAAACTGTAATGAATCACAGTTGGTGTCATTATGTTCCTTTTTTCCCTGATTTAGTTCATTATGGATAAAAGTATATTGATGTTCATGCTTAAGCTAGATACATTTTTTATTTTTTTGACATAATATTTAGTTTATTCTTTCATCTTAAATTCACTGTTTGGTGTTTTGTAAATTCCAGAATTTTTTATTGAAAAATGAAAAACTTTTGTAGTTATGTCGTGAGACATTATACTCTGACAGAAAAAAACCACAACACCAAAAAATTATTAATGTAGTGTAATAAAATTTCAGAAATATATTTGTCTAGGCAACATATTTAAGTATTAATATTGCAAGATCACAGGATAATGTAAGCATGAGATAAACCATTGCAAATGTGAAGTGCTAGTACATTAATAATTGGTGCAACTACCAGAATATTGAATGTAAGCATGCAGACGTGCGTACAAAATTGTGTTTTATAGGTACTGAATCGAGTGAGGTGGCACAGTGGTTAGCACACTGGACTCTCATTCAGAAGGACAACAGTTCAAACCTGTGTCCGGCCATCCTGATTTTGATTTCCAATGGTTTTCCTAAATTTCTTCATGCAAATGCCGGGATGGTTCCTTTGAAAGGGTGCAGCCGACTTCCTTCACCATCCCTCCCTAATCTGATGGGACTGATGACCTTGCTGTTTGGTCCCTTCCTCCAAATCAACCAACCAACAGATGCTGGATGTCAATTTGTGGGATGGGTTTCCATGCCTGTTGCACTTGGTTGGTCACTACAGGGATGGCTAATGCTGTTTGTGGATCACACTGGAGTTGTCGTCCAATGATGTCCTATATGTGCTCGATTGGAGACAGTTCTGGTGGTCGGGCAGGCCAAGGCAATGTGTCGACACTCTGTGCATGTTCAGTTACAGCAGTGTTACGTATGCTAGTTTTATCCTATTAGGAAAAACACTCGAGAATGCTGTTCATGAATGGCAGCACAGCAGGTTGAATCACCGGATCAATGTATAAATTTGCCATCATGGTGTGTCATATAACCACAAGAGTGCTTCTGCTGTCATATGAAATTGCACCCAAGACCGAAACTCCAGGTATAGGTTCTGTGTGTCTAGCATGCAGACAGGTTGGTCCCAGGCCTCAACTGGCCTCCATCTAACCCATGCACGGCCATCACTAAGAGAGAACCAGCTTTCATCACAAAACACAACAGACCTCCATCCTGCCCTCTAATGCGCTCTCGATTGACACTACTGAAGTTGCAGATGGCAGTGGTTTGGGGTGGGTGGAAAGCACGTTACAGCGCATATGACTCAGAGCTGTCCTTGAAGTAACTAATTTGTAATAGTCATTGTGTTACCAGCTGATGTCATTGTGTTACCAATTGATGCTCAAATTGCTGCTGCAGATGCAGTACAATTTGCCAATGCTGTACACCAAACATGATGGTCTTCCCTCTTGGTAGACCCATTTGGCCATCTGAAGCTTGCTCTTCCTGCGATTGAACATTCCTGTGACTGTCGCTGCCAGCAAAAATGTACAGTGGCTACATTCCTGCCAGGTCTTTCTTCAGTATTGCAGGAGGTACATCCAGCTTCTCATAGCCCTATTCCACAGCCTTGTTCAAAATCAGTGAGGTGCTGATAATAGTGTTTTTGTCATTTTAAAGGCGTTCTTGACTAACATAAACTTAGCAGTTGAATCTCAAAGGTAACTGATGCTCACAACTGGTACAGTGTGTATAATACGTAAAGCAAACCTGATTTGCATCCTCATAGTGGCGCTCCCAGTGACTGTCCAGAAATTTGAACAGATGTCAGCTTTCAGATGTAGAAACACACCTACCAACTTTTGGTTATGTTGCACAAATCTTTCTTGGTCTTGCAATTCTTTTTTCTGTTGTGTATTTGTAGAGTTGTTCAAAACAACAGTCTTTCATGGACTTAATGGAGATATTATTGAAATTTCTTTCTGAACCCTTATGTGTGCAAGGTTGAAGATTATGTTTACTTCTGACTGTCATGGACTGAAATAATGTTTGTTGTTTGTAAGTGGAAGGAAAACTTAACTTTTTGTGAATCTGTAATGATATTCAGATCACAGACACTATCCTAAATAGTTTTTCTTTGCTGTTATTATTGTGTGAATAAAATTAACTTCTTTTCGATTTTTTCAGTAAAAGTCGAGCATCGAGTTACACTTTTCTATTTGGCAAATGATGTCATACAGTACAGCAAACGGAAGAATTATGAGTTTGTGGAAAGTTGGGGTACTGCCCTGCAAAGGGCAACGACAATGGTCAGGTAGGTTTAATATTAGTTTTGTGCTGTGTTTTGTGTGTGATTTATTTATCATTTTCAGACTTATAAGGCGTAAAATCTATTTATAATTAAGATGCACTGATATGTCATAAAACAATGTGCAAACTAGTATCGGTCATTGCTGTATACAAATATTGAGATATCATCAAAGTAGCGAAGTGTAAAAAGTTCTTTGCTGTGTGTATTTTCTTATATTGTCAATAATACGAAATCTAGGAAAGTCTCTGAAGAAAGTGTAAGTATTGTGAAAAGTCTATTTTGGAAGAAACGATCAGATTTCTAAGTAATTACTTCCTGATCATTGTCAGGAAATATGCACAGCAAATATGCCAATCTAGAGAATATGCTGGTCAGCGAAGTCAAATTTCGATTGTGTTCTTCCAACCATTCTCTATCACTTCTACCAGTATTGACAGGTACATTATCTTGCTTTAAAATTTCATCTCCCTGAGGGCAAGCATACACCATGTATTGGAAAACTTGATCTCAGTCGATGGACACATACACAAATCTAATACGAATATCCTCCCTATGGATTAATGATCCTGGTAAATGCTGTGAAAACACATTCCTGGAACATAATGCTGTCTCTTTCAAATTATGTCTTAATGGTTGCAGAGTATTCTTTTGTTCTGCTATGAAGCAGTGGATTTGACTCATTGGAGAATGCCACATATTGTCAGTTGCTGTAATCCAACCTTAAAACTGTTAAAATGACTTACAGGAATGCAGGTGAGCAATGTCTTCAAAAACTGCCCTGTCATTTTCAAGGTACAAATGCAAAAAGAGATTGCAATGCACGGGAGTTTTAACTGTTGGTGACCAGAGCACCTCTGCAGCAAAAACCAGTAGGACAACAAAACACACACACACACACACACACACACACACACACACACACACACACTAATAACAACTAGTGCCATACACACCCAAAGCCAACATTGTTATTAGTGAAGCATTAACCAACAATAAATAAGTGAGCAAATACTGTTAACTCCCCCCCCCCCCCCCCCCCCCCCCCCCCAGTGTTGTTTAATCTGTAAGAGAAATATTCCAAACAGAATTTAGGCAAAAACCTCAATATCTCACTTGTTAATCTAATCTTAACAGATTCATTAGTGACACTAGTCCAGTAATTAGAAGTGCAAGTGGGATCAACAGTACCAAGACAGTGTTTTACAATCAAAGATATGTCTGACTACTGTAAACATGTGACTTTATTCTCTGCATAACAGTTCTAATAGCCTGGCTATGGTATGACAAGTCTGAGCTGCAGGGGATAAAGTAGACACCTGCTTAGGCAAACCAGAATTTCCTTTACAGATCCTAAATGGGCCCTAATCTTAGAGGACAGGAAAAAAAAGCTGAACACTGTGTTTTTGCAGAATACAACTGTTTGTGCTGGAAAGACTACCTGCATGAGGCAAACAAGATGTAGACTTAAATGCCACATCATTGTTCTCATTCACAGTTGGTTGATAGCATAATGCACCCCTTATAAATTGCACTATACCCACTGTGGAGAAAGGTAACATCAGAGTGGAGTAACTCTCCTGACAAACTTAACAGGGTCTCAAATGGTATAGGACCTATGAACCAAGATATGAAGTATCTCTTCATGCTGAAATGGTTATTAACAACTGTCAGCCTGAAAATAAAATTCATTGTGCTGTTGACTTCCCATAAATTGCGTGTAATAACATACCATCACCTTTCATCCTGACCAACACGAGGAAGGGAAGACAGCCATCCATTTCCACGTGCATAAAGAACTTAATATTGGTTTGCATTAAATTTAGTTGATTGAAAAAAAAACTGCAAATTCTCACTTGCTTGAAGCCAAATGACAACACAGAAAGTACGCAATAACATTGAGCAACTGAAACAGCTTCTGAGTGAAATCAATGTAAAGATTGTCCTGATGTAATAAAAGATTGTCACAAATACTTCAAGATGCAAGTTGAGCACTCAGTCAGTCACGATTGAGAAACACTGCCAGACATATGGTCAGTATAGGCTGCATTGGCGTTGTCCTAGATTCTGATGGGGTGCACAGTACTCTGAGGAATATACTGATGGCACTTCCAATGTAGGATGTTGTTAAAGTTGAGGCTGGAACTCACATTGACTGCTAAGCTGCTAGATGGCATCCTAGAAATGCTATCTGGCAGAGGAATAATAGGAAATTTGGCTAGTATCAGGTGGCTCATAGTGCTGGTACAGCAGTGCTGTATGTGGCAGATGTGGTGGCCCCAAATACTGCAGCAGCCGTCGCAGGCAGAGTGGTCTGCAGGTGCAATGCAGATGCCTTGAGAGAGCGGCAACCCGCCCTCAGTCCTTTGTGGTGTGGTGTGTGGCTGCCTCATAAGGCACCAGCCGTATGCCACATTCCTCTTTCATCATTCCGAGAAGATACCAGAGGCATCTCGCTGCATAGATGGTGGTTGCGGTAGAGAAGAAAGGCAGAGATATGACAACTTCTTACCCATGGAGAAAACGGTGGAGCCATCCAGGAAAAGTGTACCTGTGGGGGGGAAACAGTAATCAGGCAAGGTCATTGTCGAGAAAGGCAACTAAGCCATCAAAGACAGCATGACTTGGCGAGGCCAGGTTTGTGACAAAACTTCCAGGACTAGAGAACAGGACTGCCAGTGAAGTCCAACCAAAGGTCTGGAGATGGTGTCCTAGAGAGAAGACATTCGCACTTTGTGGTGAGGAGAAGACTCTGGAGCACACAGGAGATGACCAAGATCAGTAACATCCCTGACTTGCAACCAGGATGAAACTGTGCAGAGCAAGAACCAGAAGAAAGCATGTGGCACACCATGAAGGTGCCTATCAGAGAAGAAACCCAGTGCATTAGACATGTGAAAGTCACGCTCAGAAGAGGAAGAGTGCAGGGAAGGACTTAGGACCCGGAGGAAGTGGGTGGCAAACTGGCAATAGGCAGGAAGGACAATGGAATAAAGGACCACACATCCAGAGGAGACTAGGACTGGACAGCAGGGACGACAGAGGATGGGGACATTCCTCTTTCTTACTGAAAAGGTGATAGATTACAGGAGGCTGGAGTCTATGCCACAGGAAACACCAGACAGGAACTAACGGTACAGGATGGTGCATGCGTGCTGGCGATATGGAGAGTGCTACTGGTGTTGGAACATGAGGTGACGCCAGGGCTGGAAGCCACAGGACAGGCAACATTGGAACATGGCACCCCAGCACAGGGGCCGCAAGGCATGCTGTGTAGCACCGATGCAAGCTGGCCGGGAGGACAGCAGCCAATGGGAAACAGGCACTCAAACCAGTGGTGGCTATTGGGATGCAAGGGTGCTGATGGGAATGGCCAGGCAGTAACGGATTGAGAGGACTTCGTGGCAGTCCAAGTGAAATTCCCAGTAGGTTGGCTGATGCAGATGCCTTGTCTTCAGCTGTAGGTGGTAGGTGGAGCACAGGGTGTTGAGCTATCGAGGAAGAAAGGTTGGCCATTGCGGCTGGGTTCTGGCAGAAGGCATAAGCATGGCAGGCAGCTGCTGGGCAGACGAGGGGGGGGGGGGGGGGGGCTGACTGCCGTGATATGCAGACCAGTTGTTGAGAAAGAGCAGGGCCACTGAAGGCAGCTGGGCATGTCAGCAAAGCTTCCAAAACTTGAAGGCATGTGGTGTAGGGAAGTACAGCAAGCCCTGTGAGGACCCTGAGGTCAGTGACCAGATTGAGACAGCACTGGGCAGACCCCCACAGAAGACAGAAAGTGCACAGTGGAGGCTTCTGTCGGAGAAGAAAGCAAGAACAGGAGATGGGCGAGACCCTAACTGAGAAGGAAGGAGGCGCAGCAGTGCAAGGAGGACACTGGAGGTGGTTGTGAAGCTTCAGCAACAGATGGAATGATGGGAGACATGTCAGGATATGAAGGGCCAGGATCTGCAGAAAATAGATGAGCAACAGCATGAGCAGATGAAGAAGGGCAGCCCCTGGAGTGGGTGGCACCTAGGGATTTGGAAGTAAAGGAGAGGGTCTGATGGAGAGGGCCATTGACCAGGCTGACTGCCGAGAGGCACAGGAGGAGCCAGAACAGGACTAGGTGGCACAGGAGCCGGTGGCACTTCAGGAGGAGGCATTACAGTTGGAGGTACTGGATTGGGGGATAGCCAGTGTGGGCAGTACCGATTGAGGTGTCACCAGACCAAATGATGCTGGATGAGAGTCAGTGGCAGCAGCAGTGGGCGTGAGTATCATCGAGAAGGGTGGAAATGTGGTAGTGGTGTTCAGAGCAGCCAGTAAGGTGGGCCATAAATCTAAGGCATTGTCAAAATCTGGCGGAGGTGGGGACAGCAGTGTGGAATCCTGTGGGGGGGGGGGGGGGGGGGGGGGGAGTCATCAGATCAGGCAAGGTGCCACCAAAGAAGCTCTGACATGTGCATGAAGTGTCTTGTGTGATTCAGAAACTGTGTTGTCATGTCCTATCCACAGCACTTGGGGGTGCTGCCACCAAACAGTGCTGTGTAAAGCAAGATATATTCTGGGTGAAACAGAGCAGCTGTTGATCCTGTAACAGAGAAAGCTGCAGAAGGGATGTTGCAGCGTGGAAGGAGATGTAGGAAACATGCAAGAGAGGCCAACAACCAAAATATGGAGGGGGATCCAACATTGACAGGGAGCAGCAGAAGTGGGCGGGCATGGTGAAATGTCACAAAAAGAAAAACATGAGAACTAAGAAATGAAGCTGCACTCGTATGAGACAGAGGCAAGGCAAAACAAGGAACAATAAGATGTAGAATCATGGAAATTGAGAGAGCAAAATTGTGCACAGCAACTACATCATTCGAATGTGGAGGGGGGGGGGGGGGGGGGGGGAACTCAGAGAGGAAGGCTACCTAGTTGAGCACGAGACGTTGGGAACAAAGTTGCAGAGACAGAAGAGTCATGAAATGTTTACCCTCGTGAAATGTTTACTTTTGTCGCCATTGTAGTATCCTTCTGTGGGTGATGGACACATAAGAAGTGAAAGATGGCCAGGTGGCCAAAGACAGTAGTACTTTATTAGAACACGGAAAGTACATGATATAACATTGAGCAATTGAAACAGCTTCCAATTGAAGGCAAAGTAAAGATTATTGTAATCCTATAAAAGATTGTCACTAATACCATAACATTTCTTGAAATTGAAAGTTTCTGTTATGATCAAGAAACTTTATTGTAGGCACGGTTGGTACAGGCTGCCCTGATGGAGTCCTAAGTTCTGAGGAATATGCTTGTGGCACTTCCGAAGTAGTGTGTTGATATCAACCCTGGAAGTCACATTGACTGGCAGGCCATATGGAAGCATCCCTTAAAGGCAGTTTGGTGGAGGGATACTAGGAAGTTAGGCTAATATCATGTGGCAAGGCACAGCAGTACTGTATCCGGCAGATGTGGTGCCCCCAAGTACTGCATCGACTTACGCAGGTGAATTGGGCTGCGGTTGTGTTGCTGATGCATTGACAGAGGCAGCCTGCAGTTCTCTAGTGTGTGGTTGGATCATAAGGCACCAGTCGTACACCCAAAGACTAATGTTATTGAGGAGACTATTGAGATTGTACTAACAAGTGACCTTATAAATACAGATAGAGCTTTTTTTCCCTAAATTCAGCAAGGGGCCTGGCTCTACCCCTGTTTAAGCAGCAGAGGGATGGAGTTAGTGTTATAAATGGCCTTGTTAGTTAAAGTTTCAGTATTAATAATGCCTGTCATTAGTCATCTCGTAGTTGTGTTGTGGCACTAGTTGTTTACTTGTGTTATGTCACTTTTTGTACCATTGTTTAATTTTCACATCTGTGCACCCCAGCCCACTGAGAATTTATACTGCCATGCTCAGTGATCTCTCATGCATTTGTACCGTGAAAATGGTGGGGTATTGTAATTGTTACCTGGAAGCGTTCCTGTAAGGTCCTTAATCATTTGAACTGCTGGGAGAAACTCATGTTTAACACTTTTATATTCTAGGCAAATTTGATTCTTTTATGTCGATTCTGTGCCATTAATATAGGTTCAGATCACCACTTGCAACAGTTTTCAACAAATCGTTGTGATAGTCGCAACGTTGGTAGCCCATTGGATGATTTGTTTATTTGTGATGTGGTCTCTAGTAGCAAGTCAGTTGGCCTGCATGCACTGTCATATCTGGCATTCACTTCCAAAGTGTCAGTGGTACCATATGTATTCACACTGGTTGCCAGTAGTCCACTCACTATACCCTTCCGCCACTGAGACATGCAAATCATTCACAAATCAGTGATTATTGTTTCTTACATCTCTCTATATTTATTTCTGTACCTCCATATTAGTATGCAAAATCCCTACAGACATTACTAGTTTGTTCATGTTGGCCTGTTATTGTCTGAGAGCATCAGTAAGCACATTACTTTTTGCTATAAAATTTCAGTTGGTGAACTGCTTATTGCAAATTATCTCTCTCCTTCACTATTAGGGCATTGTCTGCACAAAAATAGACAATAAGGTTTATTTCAGTTAACGGTCACAATTGTTTTGTGGCTATACCCGTTTCAGTTGTCATTATCAATAGCTCATAAATAGTGCTTAGTTGATGGCTGTGTCAAAACATGCTAGGAGTTAAGTACTCATTGAGGCTCCTACTAGAGCAGCCTGAGCAATATTTATGGGCTGTTGATGATGATGAGACAGTTGATAGGGGTAGAACTGGTAAACAATTTTGTCAGCATTGACTGAAATGAATTTTGTTGTGGATACTGTTAATCTCCTTGCATGTCTGTTTTTTGCAGACAGTGTGTTAATAGTGAAAGAAGGAGATAATATACAGTAAGCAGCTCACCCGTTAAAAAATCATCTGTGTAACCAATATGATATTGAAATCACTGCCTGTTATGTTTTCTGGGTCAAAGAGCAGTTGCACAATGTGGTTTTGGAAGAAGTTTGTTCATCAGCTGTTTGGGCTATCAGACGGGCCAGACAGTAGTAAAAATCTAGGTATAAAAATGACTACGTTTGGATTTATGTGTGTCACCATCCATAACATGTTGCAATATAAAACCAGACAAAAATGAGAGTAAAATCGATAAAACTTAGGTTCTTCCAGTACTGATTGATGGGAGTTACTGCTAGGTACACACCTAAAGAAATTTATGTAAAATACAAAGTATAGAAGTGAAATTTTTTGGAATGAAAAGAGATTACTGAAGGGCAGATAACATAAGAAACAAAACAACCCAACAAAAGTTAGAAGTAGAGGTAATTGAATCTAAAATAAGTAAATATTTCTGTTCCTGTTCCAAACATATACAGAAGATGGTCAGCACATAACTTTCCTAGTTGACATAACTCACAGTATTGATAGAGTGGCAGATAAAAGAAATGTAGAAAGACATAGCAGAAAAAATTCTATAATGTGCTAAGCGTTTCTAGGAGATGGTGATAATACTGTGGCTTGGTAGCGCAGATACTAGTGATACACACAGATTATCGCAGGCTTGCATTTTTTCGGTTGTATCATGTTTTTCGAGTTTTGATGATGGACTCCTGTGTGTGTTTGTGTGCTGAAACCAAAAATGACCTTACTTTTTTCCCCATTACATCAGATTTTTATGCAAATTACAGTTTGTCAAAATGTGTGGAAAAAAACCACTCACAAATATAAAATGTACTGACAAATTTCAATATGTAGAAAATGCTGTCATGTTGGTTTATGATGGAAACGAATTATTGACATCATAAACTGACAGATGGCAGCACTTTCATCATTAAATGTATTGGACATCTCAACTGTTTTTGTTGGCACAGCCATTTGTATGTGTCCCCCTTGATCAGATGTGTTTGTTTCGGCAGATATATGTTAAAAAGCAAACATCTAGTGTTTGAAATGGTATCAAGAGGAAGTAGATGGTTCAGAAATTGAATAGAGTAAAGCAGCTGAAGATAAAGAAGAGGAGTATGAACCTGGCAATTCTGACCACAATCATTTACACAAATTGAACTGAACGATTTGATCTGTAACTTACATCTGACCTAAGAAGCTTCATAATTGCATGGTTCAAGGCTTAAAAATAAGAAATTTCTCACAGCTAATGCTTCATTTTTCTGGTTCAGGTACAGCGAAAAAGATTTTATTCATACTTTTTGGAAGAGGCGTAGTATTCTGCAATGATGTGTGTGGACTGTTTAAGACGTTCAGTATTCCGTACAAAAGCACTTGTTATAGACTCTTCATCAGTTCATTGAAACGAAGCATTAAAGTTGTCCTGCTTCACAACAGAAATGAGTATGTGTCAGTACCCATAGGGCATTCTATACACTTAAAAGAATGGTATGGCAGTTCACAGTTTGTTCTCCAGAAAATTAAGTACGATGATCATAAGTGGATCATGTGTGATGATCTCAAAGTAATATTGATCAGTCTTGGACAGCAAAGCAGGTATGCAAAGTATCTATGTGTTTTATGCGAGTTGGATGGCAGACACAGGGAAAATCATTGTGAACAGAAAGATTGGCCACAGTGTGCTTCATTGGAACCTGGAGTAAAAAACGTGTTCCAAAAGCATTTCATTGAGTCACCGAAGTTCTTCCACCTCTGTGTATTAAAGTAGGCTTGATGAAGCAATTCGTGAAAGCCTTACAAAAAGATGGTAAATGTTTCCAGTACATTTGTAACAAATTTTCAGCCCCCTCAGCCACAAAACTAAAAGAGGGTGTATTTACAGATCTGAAAATTAGCAAACTTTGCAAAGATGGAGATTTTGAAAAAGAAATAGAAGTTGCTGTTAAAGAAGCTTGGGTTGCCTTTAAAGACATAGTAGTCAAGTTTCTGGGCAACAAAAAGGATCTGAATGTAAAGTCATTCCCTGAGATTATGCTGCAGAAGTTCCAAAATTTAGACTGTTCTTTAAGTTTATAGGTTCATTTTCTATGTTCACATTTGGACTACTTTCCTGAGAATCTGGGTGTTGTTAATCAGGAGATGGGTGACAGATTCCATCAGGATATCAAAGAAATGGAAAAGTGTTACCAAGGAAGATGGAATACTGCAATGATAGTGGACCATTGCTGGATGTTCCACTCAGATGATCCCAGAAGAGCCACAGGCTCAGAAAAGCCTGAAACACAGCGTGGCTGGTCCGAAGGGACATAGACACAACGAATAAAATAGTCAGTTTTTTTTTTATTTTCCATGTGGTGTTATATTATTGTCTACTATAAGCTGCAAAATAATCTGTTTTATATGAAACAAATCTCTTTCATTCTGCCATTAAGTCTCAGTTTGTTTTACATATACTAAATTTGGCAAATTGCGATATGCAAAAAATTCTGGCACGATGCAACAGAACTAAGGTCATTTTTGGGTTCAGTGCATCCAGATGCATAGAAATCCATCATCAGAAACTACAAAACAGGACCATCGCAGGGTATTAAGTTGGCAAACAACCAGTATTGAATGATTTTACCATTAGTGGAAATTTGTGACATTGAATCACAAAGACATTAAATGTCCTTTGGAGGGTATCTCCTTTCAGGTTACTTCAATAGGAGATCAAAATTCATCACCGTTGTTCTTCAGGGGCATTTATGGGCTGTTAGTGAGCTACTATACCTCTCATACATCCATTGCATTGTGTGGCAAAGAATCTCTCAATAGTAAAAGTAGTTGTAGTAGCTACCGTACATTTCAAAAGGAATGATATTTTGGTTATACAACTATAGTTGAATAAATGAGATTAACTACCTGTCTTGTCCCACTACAGTGTTGGCACCATAGCTGCTGCCTGCCTGTGAATTATGCCAGTCAAATAAAAAGCAGACAGAACGTGCTGCAGTCCACTTTGGTTAGTGATAGTCAGACAGACAACGTGCTGCAAAGTGTATCGGCTGTTCTGTATTGCACAGACATTGCAAGTGAATTTATGCTTTATTGTCACCCTTGACCATTTCAGACAGTTTTTGATGGCAGTGAAAGCGCTGATTGTAGTATCTTAGTTAGATGGCTTTAAATGTTGACGAAAAAGTGATCAGTCAGATTTATGCCTGGCTTGTCAACTATCCAGTATGTATATAAACATCTAAAATATTTACCTCAGCAAAAATGAAAAATAACTGCCCACTAAGGAACAATTTTGATGCATTCCTGCATACTGTTTTTGACGTAGATCTGTGCCTTCATTCTCTAAGAAGTTTCATAAAAATCAGTCAGTTCTGCGACAATGGATGAGCACTACCAAAGTGTTCTCCCATGAGGTAAAATAGCCAAACACTTCAATTTTTATTTGATGTTAATAAATTTCTCTTCTTCAGAAACACTTTTCTTGCCATTGCCGGTCTACCTTTTGTATCCTTTCTACTTCAGCCATTCTCAGTTCTTTTATTACCAAACAGCAAAACTCATCTATTACTTTTAGTTTCTCATTTCCTAATCTGATTCCCATAACATAACATGATTTAATTCTGTTACATTCTATTACCCTTGTTTTGCTTTTTGTTGGTGTTCATTTTGTACCCTTCTTTCAAGGCACTGATCATTCTTGTCAGCTGCTCTTTGAAGTCCTTTGCTGTCTCTGACAGAATTACCAAGTCATTGACAAACTTTGAATTATTTATTCTCCCTGACCTTTAATTCCTTCTCCAAATTTTTCTTTATTTTCCTTACATTTCATCAGTGCACGAATTTGATCATGTATGCTTACCGCTCATGTCCTTCAGCTCTTATAACTGCCTTCAGTTTATATATAGGTTGTATATAACCTTTTGCTCCCTATATTTTACCCCTAATAACTTCAGAAGTCCAGTATTCCAGTCAAAATTGTCAATAGCTTACAAATGCTATGAATGTAAACCTTTCTTTAACCTATCTTCTTAGATAATTCATAGGGTCAGTATAGCCTCACATGGTCCTATATTTCTCCAGAACTTGGAATGATCTTCTTTGAGATCATTGTCCACCCATTTTTCCATTCTTCTGTGAATAATTTGTGTCAATATCTTGCAACCATGACTTTTGCAGCTGGTAGTTCAGTAACATTCACACCTGTCAGCACCCGCTCTCTTTCGAACCGGAATTATTAGACTCTTCTTGAAGTCTGAAGGTATTTACCCTGTGGTGTACATCGTGGAAGCTAGATTGAGTAATTTTGTCATGGCTGGCTCTGCCAAGGATATATGTAGTTCAGATGGATCTTTGAGCCTCTTTCAGGTTCTGCTCACAGTGTCATGTCTCCCATCTCATCTTCATCTGCATTCTCTTCCCATTCTATAATATTTCGTTCAGTTTAATTTCCCTTGTGTAGCCCATCTGTATATTCCTTCTATTGTGCAGCTTTCTCTTCCTTGCTTAGGACTGGTTTTCCATGTGAGCCCTTTTTTCATACAGGTACTTTTCTTTCCTTAGGACTGGTTTTCCATCTGAGCTCTTTATATTCATACAGATACTTCTCTTTTCTCCGAAGGTCATCGTAATTTTCCTTTAGGCTTTACCTCTCTTTCCTCTAGTTGTTTGTTCTTCTAAAGGCTTGCATTTGTCATCTTGCCAGTTTGGGCATTAGCTGTAAGCCGAGTCTTGTTTGCCTAATAGTTAAAGCAAACTTTACATACAAAACAACAGAAACAGAAATACAAATTAACTTCAACGTATTCAGTACATCTTCAATTGCAATAATTAGTCATATCTATCCAGAAATAGTGTAGCAAATTTGAAAGGAACTTGTTTTCAGGCTGTCCATTGGAATAAACAGAAAAGGGAATTTTAGTAAAATGGTACTAGCAAAGTTATCTGGCAGATGGATCAAAGAAACATGTTCTGATATTAAACAGTGGACTCTAACTGTGTATGTCTACATCAGAAATGAAGCATTAGTAGTAGAGTAGTTGTTTGGAAAGTTAGATAAAGGCAGTTGTTTTAGCAAATACAAGCTCATTTGGGGAGGGAAGGGGGAGAGAGATACTAGGTGTGTGTGGGGAGGGGGGGAGGAGGGGGGGGGGGTACATTCGTAAAAATATACAGTTCAAGAGGGAGAGGGGAGATGAAAGTGTGGAATAACAATAAAAGCTGTAAAATACATAGACCACCAGAGCCTGAAAAGTAAGAAAGGAAATAGCAACAGCAGTGTGTGTGTGTGTGTGTGTGTGTGTGTGTGTGTGTACACATTATTAACATTACGTTAGTACTAGAGGTCTAATGATATTGTGTGTGAGGTGGGAAATCTATGGCTGGTGAGATAAAACCCTGAAGTATCGTCATTTGCCACAGTAAATACTTTAAACTGATGATAATTATGTATTCATGATATCCTGCAGCTTCAGCTGCATCTTTATGAGAGATTAACTTCATAACACATATTGCAATTTCAGTTCTTCATTACTGTCACTGGCAGTTATGGCTGTTAGTCATTTCTTCAAATCCTTGCATGCTGTAGTACAAGGGAAATGAGACATTTGTTAAGGTGAATTCACTAATATTAATTAGCTTAAAAACTTGTGACTGAAAACTAAGAATTTATACATGGCAATAAAACAGATGTTATTGAAGGAACTGTTAATGTGGGGTGGAATGAAGTAGCACATATGATATGTCCAATTAGAACAGCACTAAATAGAACATAAACATGAACAATACTGATCTAGAAATCATTAATGAGAAATTTCCCTGATGTTGCAGAGAAGAAAAGGTGAAGTCCAAAATATTGAGGATATTTCAAGTATGGGATGATAGAGGTATTTATGATGAAGCTTTCATAGCTGATCTACGTGGGCTCATAAGTACTTCAACCAAGAAGACAACAACACAAGAGCCTCAGCCTGATGCAGTTGACTTTCAGGTAACACAATTTGCAGCATCATTTTCAGCTTAGCAGAGTTCACTATGTTGTAATATCATAAATTCCATTTGCTACCCTCAGAAAAGATACTGCATATTAATTGATGGAATGCTCATTTTGGAGTTGATTATGGCCAGATAATGCTCTTGCAGATGCTTCTGTTTGGGGATTGGTATAAATAGTAAATCTCACTTGCTTGTGAAAATTAAGTTGTCGTATGTACCTACAGTAACATATAATATTGTTATGCTTGGTATTTAAGCTATCAAGTAGAGAAGATATTTGAGCTACTACTACGTGTGAGGTCTGCTGTGATTTGCTAGAATTCACTTGATACCACATGGATCGGAAAAAAAGTAATAATCATTAACCATATTGACAGATTAATTATCATTGACTGTGTTATAATGAAGGATAAAAGTTTGTAGTGCAACCAGTGCTAATCTGTAGGATTATCAACCTTTGTGCTCATTGTTCATCATCAAGTATCAAGCAATATAAATCACTTAATTATTATTTATACCATTAATACCATTAAATAGATTATCATTGATTTTTCCCCCCCATCTAGAACTCCTGTGGTGTGTACCGTTTGTTTTCTGTTTTATCCCATGGACTTGGTTCAGTGCAACAAGGGACCGACGACCACGTACTTTGGTCACTTTGAAAATCAAACAAACCAACCACCAACCAATTTCTTGAGTTTCCAGGATTTTCATTTGACTCAGAACATATGCCTCCCTACATATGCCTTCCCCCTTTGTATTGCAACATTGCACAGACACAATATCAGAATTCTGACCAACCAACTTTTATTCTGTTTCCACGTGCAGGAGTATACTAAGACACTGAATGAAATAGTACTTTCTGTAAATACAATTAACTGAGAACTACATTATACACAGTCTAACTTGGAAAATTGTCAGATAAACATTTGTCTGGCTGAGGGCTTTGGCCCTCTGGGTTACAAACGGCTGTTTGGCACATGGTGTAGTGCTTGCTATGCCATCTGTGCCAATATGTGGTGGCCTCTTTAGGCTGGTCGAGGCAGCATGCACTGTTTGATTATGCATGCTCGCTGTATAGTGTTATAGCACTCCTTCGCCCTTGGGGAAAATGTTCTCTGTGAAGATGTCCATGTCCTTATCAGAAGGAGACGATTGTTGGAGCAGATGTCATGCCATCATAGGAAAACACAGTCTGAAAAGGCTTTGGACATGAACAGAAACAGCACCCACTCTCCATGAGAATGTAAGGGAGCTCCGGTGGTGGAGGTGTTGTATCCGTGTCCGCATACAGCCAGGCACTCGGCGACAGAGGTTGCAGAGAAGGCGGCAACGCTGTTGACGATGACGGCAGGGACTGTGGAGGTAGAGGCGGCCCAGTGCGGAGTACACTGCCCAGTGGAGTCGGCACCCACAACAAAGATGATACAGGAGCTGGACAGTGTGTGGACCACGCTGTGGGGACTGGCGTGGATGGTGAGGGCGGGCACGGGCTTGTGGAGTCTCCAGTGCAAGGTTGATTACACATGGGCAGAGCTGATCATAGTGTCAAGATTGCAAGTAAGTGGAGGGTGCGAATGACAGAGAGGTGATGGCCTTGGCAGTGCTGGATTACCACTGGTGTCCACTTAGGGGTCCGGACAAAACCGCAGATCCAGATGGTGAAGCCCGGATGGAATCGCAACGACATGGACACTGGCGGGTGGCCGGGTGTCAGCAGGTGGCTGAGCGTCGGCCAGAGCAGATGAAGCGGTGCATGGGGGCTGGTGGCTGTGAAGCAGCTCTGCCTCACTACGGCCATCAACAGAAGTGAATCTATATGTGCTCAAGAACTTATTGAGAGCTTCCTCAGGAGAAGATTGCTTGATATGTGTTTGAGTTTTGAATATACGTACCAGTAACTCTGCCTTGCCATTGGACTGAGGATGAAATGGAGGGGCGGGTAACGTGCCGGATGCCACTATTTGGAAAAAAAAAAAAAAAAAAAAAAAAAAAAAATCCTGAGGAGCACAAATTGTGGTCCATTGTCCATCATAAGTGTATACAACAATCCTTCCAAGGAAAAAATCTTTGAGAGGTTCGTGATCATTGCAGATGTTGATGTGGGCAGAAAACAGACCACATAAGGAAATTCTGAGAAAACGTCATCTACCACGAGCCAAAAGAAGTTAAGGAATGGACCCACCATGTCAGCATGAATATGCTCTCAGAGGCACTGTGGCAGGGGCGGTGGATGGGGGGCCCTGGGTGCTGCTTAATGGGTGATGCATTGCGAGTTGGCTGCCACAATTCGCATGCTCTCATTGTCAATACCTGGTTAAAATGGGGCAGCAGATCTACAATTTTTTATGAGAAACACCCCAGTGTCCAGGTGGAGAAGGTGCACAACGTCCCACTGCAACACCAGCGGGATCACAATCCTGGGCATAGCCAACAGTAACACACCATCAAGAATATAGTCAGTGGTGGAGTGCATAATTATTACGCAAGGGATCTAACTCCAGGCTCAGTGGTTTATCTGGCCAGCGATGGTGGACGAATTGAACAACCTGATGTAAGACAGGATTGGCCATGACAGCCACTGAAATCCAAGGACTGGTAATTGGAAAAAACTGTCCTGTGTTTTGAGCTTTGATGTCGGAATGGGAACCCTACAGTTCATTCTGATGAAATGCTGGATTGGAGCCAATCAGTATCGAAAAAGAGCGTCTGCATTAGTGTGTTGTGCCATGGGGCAGAAATGAACCTCATAGTTATAGTGCAATGAATAAATAGTGATGCTGCCAGATGGAAGAGAGAAACGATAGGTTTGTGATTAGTAATCAAATGAAATTTAGAACCATAGAGAAAAACATGATGTTTCTTGGCTGCATACAGAATACCAAGGGCTTCTTTTTCTTTTTGGGAGTAGTGCAGGTGCACCTGATTCAAGGTTTTGGAAGTGTACGCAGTAGGGCATTTGGAAACATCTGCACATTTGTGCATGAGAATGGCCCCAATGCCATACTGGCAGGCATCTGTTGGCCTGATTGGAAGGTAACCAATCAAGGTGTCAAGCGTAATTTTGACTTCAACAGGGTAAAAACAACAGGGTAAAAGCATGCTCACAGGCGGGCAATCAGTGAAAAGGAACACCTTTATCTAAGAAAGTATGAAGAGGCTGAGCCTCTGTGGCTGCATTAGGAAGAAATTTATGGTATTACACAATCATTTTGAGAGAGGCTGTGAGCTCTTTGACATTTATAGGACACGGCAAAGGCATAATGGCATCGACATGCAGGCATAACCTAGTGGTGGCACCACCCATGACTTTGAAACTGAGATAGACAAGAGACAGTTGAAAAAACTGTGATTTGTCCAAGTTATATTTCAACCTGGTCTTCTGCAGCATGATGAACAAAGCCTGAAGGTTCTGCAGGTGTTCATCAGTTTAGGAACTGGAAACCACAATATCATCCAGGTAGATAAACTCTTTAGGTCTTATATGAAATGTCATGTTATGCAAAAGATTATAATTTACATTTTAATAAAAGTGTTTGCATTTTTCCATAAGTGTTTCAATCATATTTCACAAGCATTAGAAATCTGAACATTGTGTAAGAAGACCAGTTGCTGTTGACCGAAGCAATAAGAATGCAAGCTGCAGTTGATCTGGAGTTTTGTGGTTGTGGCAGACATCATTTGATTGGCTCTAATTCTCTGGTATTCCTGGAGTCATTCTTTTTGGACCAAAAATCTCTGGTATTCTTGGAGTCAATCAAATGATGTCTGCCACCACCACAAACTCAAGATTAAGATAGTCGGGTATTGCTTCAGTCAACAGCAACTAGTCTTCTTACACAATGTTCAGATTTCTAATGATTATACACACACACACACACACACACACACACACACACACACACACAAATAAATTTTTAGGTTGCTGGTAATGAAATGTCAAGTATACTCGTGCTCTGGACTTTGACGAAAATATCCTGAAACTTCAAGTCATTTATTTGTTTCTGTGTATCTGTGAAGTTCCCTGTGAACATAACTCTTGGAGAAGCTGGCTGGAGCACAGTGGATGTATTTACTTTGACCACTGTGGCACTTTTCACTCAACCGATGATCTGTCGTCACTTTCTGTCTCTAGTGAAGTAACATCACATTATTGTTGCCATTGTTTTTTGAAAGTATTGCCTAAACAACAGTGTGGGAGAGAGAGAGAGAAAGTGCACGTTTTGTTGTTGAGTATCCAAAGTTGCACATAGTAAAGACAGTATTTAATGGCAATCACCTCAGCCAGAGCATGACAGATAGGCTACCAATATAGGGCCAGATTCTCTCTAGCGATTGAATACTTAACTATCAGTGCTGAAACAGATATAGATGCGGTGTCTGTTCTTAAGTTGACCGAGTATACTTGTGACTTTAAGTCTCTGTCAAAATAATAAAAATGAGATAAGTCGGGGGAGTTTATGTTAAGGTGTTAAGATACTGCATTTCTGATATTTAATGTGAAACTATGATTTTTTTTTTTTTAGCCGAACGTTCTATATGATAAAATAAGGAGTTGCAAAACACTTGAAGATGACACTGACATGAAACTGAAGAAGTTGAATGATAGCCATTTATCATTATCTGATGTGGATGCCTTACGAACTCAGTTTAAAGGTAAAACTATTTAATAACAGTCTCTTTTTCTTTATTTATGTATTGTTTTTTAATACAGTTTATTTTTATTCATCTAATGTAACCTTTATGTAGGTAATTGCAGTGTGTCAGTTGCATTGTAACTGCACTTCTGTGAACCTTTGAAAATTAGTTACTACAGAATTGTTACGTAGATTTTGTGTAGCATATATCTACCATACTAATAACAAAACGATGACAAAATGAAAAAAAGTAACAGGTTCAGGGAGGTGCCAAAAAACAAACAGTTTCAGAAATATTTATTAATATGCTGGCTGTCCAGAAGCTTTAGAACATTGTGAGTAAGTGTCATGTTGTTTCCTTTTGGGGTAATGTTGCTTAAAGATGCCCAGCAGGAAATAATTGGCTGATCACTAGTATCAAAATAGAAAAATGACTTCTTTTAAGAGATTTGTGGAGGCTGTGGGCCCAGATATGTATTAAAAAAAATAAAAAAAAAGCTATTAGGTTGAAGCAGTGGTGATATAATTACTTGAAGAGCATCCAAACACAAAATTAAATGGTGTTACATTCGAGATGGTGATAATTCCATGTGGTTCAATGGCTTGGTGCAAAATGAATGATTACCCCTTAAACAGGGAACCATATAAAGCTGGCAGAGTGCTCTGTAACCGTAGAAGCACTTGGTCAGAGGAGGAGACATTGTCAGTAGTGAAGACTGCCACACAGTGCAGAGAGGTTTATGGAAGAGTTATGGGAGATGTAAGAAGCACCACTACTTGTCTGTTGACATTACGTCACATAGAAGTTTTAAACACTGCTAATTTACAAGATCATGAGTCTTATAGAATATCTAAATGCTTGTTTTTAATTATTTCTCGAAGTACTTTTATATCAATAAACACGTGCCAACCTAAACTCCAAAATTTATTGAAATAGAACTTAAAATGATGTACTCTGTTTCTCTGTCATGGTACAATACCTTATATCGTACATCTGTTACATACATAACAGTAAAAGATGTGAATGTCACCTGTTTGATATTGTAGAGCATTCAAGGTGTTACAATGTTTGCTGGACATCAAAGTCCTGTCCATTGATGGAGCTAAGAAAGCTGTTGACATGGATTATGAGTTCATAGACCAGTACAAGTTCGAGACTGTATATATTGCCTGTGGAAGTGCAAAGTTAAGATATATTTTAGAAACACTAGAGTACACAGCAAACTCTATTTATAATAAATTTATCACCTTATGCAATGCCCACAGAATAGTCATGATGTTCATTTACACAACAACTCTGTGCTCTATGAATTTATGAAATAAGTCAGCCATCTGCAAAATCATATTTGTGTGGGTCTTACAAAGTCACTGCGGATGCGCAGCAGCAGAAGCACTAATGTGACAACTAAACTCGTTGGACCCTCAGATATTCCACACTATCCTAAAGTACCATACGCTAATGTCCTACAGTGATAAAAATTATGATGTGGATGAGGTACAATGAAAACCGGAGAAGGAGAACCAAACATTATAGGGAAGTGGTTTCTAAAAGTATACCAAGCAAACAATACCATAGGAATTTTGTGCAAAACAGCACGAAAGAAATGTCATTGAAGTTAGTAATTGGTAATGCACTGCCTATGGAAGGCACAGACCTGGATTTGAAACCCAGTTTAGCATTTGATTCTAAATTATCGTTTGTAATTCTGCATCCAAAAATACTCCATGAACTCATTTGATTACTTGAGAATTTAATACAGTGCTAACAGTCATCATCCTTAAGACCCACACATATATGTTTTGCAGTTCAGAAATAATTACACAAAATACTTTATTGTGAAATGCCAATTAATACTTCAAATGAATATTGGTTTCAAGGTAACAAAGTGGTACTACCAGCCTAATCCCTGCATAAATTGGTATGTGCATGTTATCTTGTCCAGAGACGACCACTCTAAGATTCTAAGCAGAATACCAAACTTTTATTGTGACTGTAGGTGTGTGTTATGAGAACACTGAGGTGTGTATAGATGCTGCAGTGCCTATTTGTTCTATTTTTATATAAATCTTTACTTACATGTTGACATTGCTTCTCTGCATAGTTGCCACCCAAATCCAAACAGTTTTCATACATCGCACTAGGTTCTTAATCCCTTCAACAAAGAATGGTGGTTCCTGATGCTTCAGCTAGCTGTTGACAGCATTCTTGGTGTCATCATTAAACGTGAAGTGCTGAGTAGCCAGCCAGACCTTAGCCTTGGAGAAAAGATAAACACCACTTGGTGCCAAGTCTGCATTACAGGGACAAAGTTGAAAGATCTCCAAGGCAAAAAGTCTTTGTGTTCCTTCATTTGATTTGCAGTATTGGGTCGCACATTGTTGGAAAGAGAATGGTTTGTGGGGTTATCAGGCAATTTTTTTTTTATTTGCCTTTGAAGTTTTGTAAGAGTTTTGGAATGAAAGTGTAATGTCATTGTATTCTCACACATTACTCTCATGAAATATGTTGTCAGAATTCCTTAGCGATCCTAAAAAATCTGTAACCATCATTTTGTGATTTGACAGAGTCTACTTGAATTTTTTGGGCTTACTAATAATAATAATAATAATAATAATAATAAAGATTTTATTGTCTTTAGGCCATTACAGCAATTGACAACGTCAAATGAAGTTACAATTTATAATACAGTGTGATAAGGTATTGACTACTGAAATATTTTAGCTTATATTACAATAAATGTACAGTGGGTCATCTGTTGGATTACTGCATTTTACAGTTGAAGAATTCATTGATATCATAGAACGGGTGGGCAATAAACCATTCATGCAGTCTTTCTTTGAATGTATGTTCAGGAAGATCCTGTATGGCATGTGGCAGATTATTAAATAGCTTGTGCCCTGTGATTTCATAGCTATTTATTGATTTTGATAGTCTGTGGTAAGGCGTGTATATGTGTTTGATGCTTCTTGTGTTGTAACAATGTATATTTTCTCTACGTTTCACATCTTGTAGGTTCTTCTTCGTAAAGATTAAGACATTCTATATATAGAGGTTCATTACAGTCATAACTTTTTGTTTAGTAAATAAGGGTTTGCAGTGAGCCTTATGTGAAGAATTTGTAATTATCCTAATGGCTTTCTTCTGCAATAATAGGATGTCATGTATATGACTACAGTTACCCCACAAGATAATGCCATAGGATATTATACTCTGGAAAAATGCAAAATAAGATGATCTGATGTATGTTTCAGGTACACAATTTCTGAGTTGTCTTAATAAATAAATTACTCTAGATAGTTTACTACTAATATAGTTTACATGTTGGCCCCAAGATAACTTTTCGTCTAAATAAACTCCCAGGAATTTAACAGAACTAGGGTCATCAGATAGTGGCTTGTCTCTTAGAGTGAAGATTATCTGCTGAGTTTTATTTTCATTTAGCAGGAAACTATTTGCTCTGAACCAATATGCTGCATGAGTGAGTGTATTTTCAGCACAGGTTTTAAGATCATTAAGACTGTTACTGATATGGAGAAAAGTCGTATCATCTGCATACAATACAGTGGTGGATCTAATAAACGAGGGGACATTTCCTTACCAACACAAACTACCTGTTTACGGTTGTTGAGATAAGCTTTTAATAGTCTGAGACTGTTTTCTTTGATGCCGTAGAATTCTAGTTTCTCTAGTAGTGGCATGTGCTCAACACAGTCGAAGGCCTTGCTTAGGTCACAGAATGAGACCTGAGCAAAGCCTTTGTTCTCAAAAACTTTGAGGATGTAACTGACTACCGTGTTGATTGCATCAATGGTCGACAGATTCTTCCTAAACCCGTATTGTGTAGCATTAATTATTCCTAGATTCTCAAAGTGAGATGATAATTGTTGGTACATGATGCATTCTATTACCTTGGAGAATGTGGGTACTATTGAAATAGGCCTGTAGCTAGATGGAGAGTCTTTATCTCCCTTTTTGTATACTGGGACGATCCTAGACAGTTTTAACTCATCAGGAAAATATCCCTCAAGTAAGCACTTGTTTATGCAATGGGGAATGCAGTCACACACTTTTTTTAGAAGGTTGGATGATATGCCATATATATCTAAGCTATCAGATGATTTCAGTTGTTTTATGACCCCTTGTACATATCTAGGCGATACTTCGGAGAAGGTTACCATGCTTGTATTTAGTGGCTGTCTACCCCAATTTTGGGAGAGTAACTCTGATGGACTAATGTCTGGTTTGATAATTGCGTCTCCTATTTCTTTCACTGAATTAATAAAAAACTCATTGAGTGTTTGTGGTGGGATATTAATTTTGTCTTTTTTAGTATCTCTGGCAGCACTGTTAATTACTTTCCAAGCGGTTTTGCATTTATTGGTGGAATTATGTATGCTGTTGGCATTGTAGGTTTTTTGGCTTGCAGGATGGCTTTTTTGTATTCATTCCTGCATTCCACATAGGCTGATTTGGCGCAGTCAGACTTCATACTATTGTATATGTTGTACAGTAACAAAACTTGTTTCTTTAGATCTGTCAGCTGTTTAGTGTACCATATATTTTGTCTGTTTTGAGATCTGGATTTGTGGCTGCCGTCCATTATTTTGATTTTCTTTATGGGAATACTATGGTTAAATAGGGTCAAGAATGCATTAAAAAATCTATCAAATATTATTTTGGCTGGCAGATCATTACTTGATGTGTAATGTCCATCAACACTACAATGGCCAAACCAGTCTCTGTCAGCAAGGGAATTACGAAATGTGTTAATTTTATCCTCAGTTATGGGTCTGGTAATCACAACTGTTGGGACAGGTCTGTTTGCATTGCTCCTATTGAGGGGAATTTTACTTGTATAATTTAGAGATACGGAGTCATGGTCAGAGAATGGGAACACTACAACTTTGCATGTGTTTTCAGTGGTCTTGAAGTTTACAGAGATGTTATCTAAACATGCTTTGTTTCTTGTGGGCCTGTTATTAACATGATGTAAATTGTATTGTCTTAGCAAGTTTTCCAGATCTGCAACACTACCCTTACATTTAGTAACATCAAAATCAGCATTCAAATCACCTCCTATTGCAATATCATAATGTAGCCATTTAATATTACTTAATTCACTCAATAGCATGTCCATTTTTTCTAAAAATATGTTAATGCTTCCCTTTGGTGATCTGTACATGGATACTACTATTAGCTTATGACTATTAATGATTATACCCGTAACTTCAAAGTGCTGTTCATCACTCAAGGAATTTAGGTCTAGTTTGGTTATTGTACAATTGAGTGACTGGTTGGAATAAATTGCCACACCACCTCTAATGTGCTTTTTCCTACAGTAGCTATTTACTATACTAAAATTGTCAAATTTGGCAACTGCAAGTTCATTCTCATTAGCCCAGTGTTCACTCAGACAAAAAATATCAAACTGGTTATCAAGTCCAAACTCATTTATGATAAGTTCTTTATCTTTCAGTCCTTGAACGTTAAGGTAACATATTTTAAGATCCATGCTCTTATTGCTTACACACTGAACATTATGGTGATTGGTTTTCAAACGTTTTTCAGGGCTTATCTTTTGGATTTCTGCCTCTTGTTGCCTTTTACTAAAAAATTGTTCACTTGGAGTGGTAGCACATCTACTGTTGTATGCCTACTCTTCCCTCCTACTAGAGGAATTGATGTAACTGCTGTTATGGTGTCTGGAGGCACTGTTGTGGCATCTGGTGACTGAGGAGATAAGGTGGTTGCTTCTTCTTCTGCTGCTTACTGGGCAAATGAGTGCACATTCTCTGTTTTCCTCATCCTCAGTTACAATTCTGTTCAGAAATTCCTCCCTCTCTTCATGGTTGCACTGGAGAAATGTCAAGGATGAGTCCATTTTTTCAATTTTGTTAACATCAAGTGGGCATTTGGTACCCACTGTCAAACGAAACTTACTGTAACCCAACCTCTTCGTGACAGTGTTGGAAAAGTTGTCCAAGAAATGTGAGGCACACCCTCAGAAATTTCGGAAATTGTAAACAAACATCTAACATGCACAATTTTGTCAACATGTTGCACAAGTTCATCACACTTGAATGTCTTCCTTGACACTTTAATAATGCACATATGTGCGTCCGGCTTTGAATTTTCCGCACCTCTCCCTCACCTCTCCGTCACTCATAAGCCTGTCCCCTACTCACGATACAATCAACAATGAATCTTGGCAGCACTGCTGCCTTCCACTTGCTGGAAGTGAATGGTAGAACATATCTTGCAACTGGTTGGAGACACAATAACACTATCCATTTCTGTCCATGACTGCCAACACACTGACAGTCAAAACAGGGAGTTGACTGATGCAGTGTGAACTTCAAAGTCCCTTTTTCCAACCACACATGCACCATGAAGCTACAAGCATTTGTTTATTTTTAATATCCAGCTGGTGGTTAGTTTATGAGTGACCCCTGTACATTTATTTCTTTGCATCTGTGCTTGCACATGAGAAAAGATGCGTAACATAGACACGTGTTAAGAGTCTGTACCATAAGGGGCAATTAAGACACATAGTCGGTATTGATGGTGTGGCTTGACAAGGCTCTTTTTTGTGACATTTGAGTTTCAAATCCTTGTCTAGCCATTTTGTTTTAGATTTCCCATCTTTTACATAAATCTTTTCTGTTAAATTCTGTACAGCTCCTGCCAAACAAATCAGTGGCTGTTTTTTTCCTTAATTGTTTTCCAGCTGATCTGTGGTTCCATGTGTGTTAACATTGATGTCTGTAGGGTATTGCCGGCCGAAGTGGCCGTGCGGTTAAAGGCGCTGCAGCCTGGAACCGCAAGACCGCTACGGTCGCAGGTTCGAATCCTGCCTCGGGCATGGATGTTTGTGATGTCCTTAGGTTAGTTAGGTTTAACTAGTTCTAAGTTCTAGGGGACTAATGACCTCAGCAGTTGAGTCCCATAGTGCTCAGAGCCATTTGAACCATTTGTAGGGTATTGTTTTATCATCATCCTTCTTTTGCATCTCAATACACAAGTTGGAGAAAAATAACTCAATAATAACATTAGAGTAAGGCAAGACATGTCAAATCGAGAACATAACAGTAGGTTCGAAATGCACCATCGTGGAGCTACAGCTATAAAACAACAGCCAATCAGTGATGACCAAACTAAAATTTATCTGATGAGCAAATATGTTTGGCTGTTTCTGGCAGTGCAGTTTTGAACAAATAAGCTGCTGCCATGTTATGCTGTGGTTGTTGTGCTTCACTGTATTTCAAATCTTTACTATCAAACACAGTCTAGATCACATATTATTTATTCCAGTGACCAGTGCCGACACAACTAATAGTGATTTACTACCAGAAGGAGGTTCGTACTCATTGGTCTGAAGATGACCACAGTTTTGGTCAAAACCTGTCACCGGAATAAATAATTTGTGATCAAGACTGTATTTGATAGTAAATATTTGTAATAAATATTGATCACTGTATACTCCCACAATGTATTCAAAAGTAAGTCACTGTGTTTTGTTGCTGTGTCCAGTACCATGCCAAAATTGCCTAATGGAAAGCTACCAGTAGTCAGCAGCTATTGGACTGTGGGTCATCGCTTGAGAGAAACAGCCATTTTTTCACATGGAATTTGATGAAGAGGTACTTCATGGTTTTAAAAATGCTTCCAAATAGCAACAGAACAACAGCCCTCGAACTCAATCCCAGTCATCAGCTTGTTTTGAATGTCACAAAGGGAAATTGTTTGCATCCTTATGTTGCAAAAAATATTTAAGTTTTGAAAGTAGAAAATTAAGCAAGGCAAGCAATTTTTGTACCTGGGTATTAAGGTAGCACTTGTGCCCCACATTGTAAATTTTTCATACTTGATCCTGTTTAAAAGTTGCTACTTTTACTAATGCGTCCCACAATGGATGTGTTAATCATCATGAAGCGTACCAAACATGGTTTCCATAATGGTTTGTTGCACAGTAAGAAATGAGGTGGTATGCTACACAGAATGTGTTCCTCATCACAATTTGTGATGGTAGCACTATCCAATAGCAGTTGTCAGCTAAATATGGTGCTTGCATGACATGTTTTCTTGCATGACATGGTTTATTAATGAAAATAGATGTGTGAAAATATTGCTATGGTAGCTCAATAAAAATATACATGGGCTCCCTTGTCCCTTTGGTATACATGTTGTTCTGTATGTAGTATGCATAAATACAACAAACTTCAACATCCATGAACACGACACAAGGCAAAAAGAAAAGTTCCCTGTACAGTTAGTAAGGCCAACAGATTTTTAAAACAGTGTGATACAAATTTACAATAGTGTTCTTCATTCTTACTGTTTAATAAAAACCCCTAATGGCATTCTTATTACTTCACTTGAAGTAGCAGAATTCTTAGAGCACAGAATTTTAGAATACAATAGATTTGAAACAAAATGGAGCTCACATGAATATGTTCTAAATTTTATGATACAAATGACACTGTCAGTAGATCCAACTCATAGAGTGAGTACTTGATGTCAAGATCTGATAAAGTGTGGAAAGCATATATCAATGGCTGCCTCCTCCAACCAATATTGCTGAAGCAATGCAGTGGCTACTCGCAATAGACACACATCTGTTTGCACTATGAATTTTCTTGAGGAGTCAGGAATGGCGAGAACCGGTGTGATCACAAAGGCAGTTTTCATTATATGAAAACAGCCTCTTAAGACACACACCATTCAAATTTATTGCCCTTTTTGCTCATGTCAAAAAATGACTTGCCTGCTGGACAAAGATAAATATAAACTTATAGAAAAAATTACCATCCCTATAAATTTTGCTACACCCTTCACATTCATAGTATATGAACAATTATAAATTGCTTCCATGCAAGAATTGTCAATAGTAATGCTCTTTGGATTACACAATATGGCATAAAACGACACCTGTGTTTGGACAGATTTAATTTAGAGGTTTGACATTCAGGTCTGCTTCTGTTAGTTTGCTTCGGGATTACCCCCACCCCTCACATGTTCAGCATGGTCATCAAATCACTTACCAAGAATCCTGAGATTGTCTAAATTATATTTACGTCCAATTACATGTTGTTTAGGAGATGCGACAAAACCACCACTCCTGTCAAAACCCAGAAGATCTAGTCTTGCAAAAAGTTTTGCTCTACGTAACCACAAAAAATAGGTATGCAGAAGACGTACCATCCGGTAAGTCTTCCCCAACCGGTTTCTGGGTGACTTACTCAAACTGAACCCCTTTTCCTAAACATTACTGGCCTTCTTCCTTGACCCCTCTTCCTTCAGCTTCAACCCTTCTGCCAGAAGAGAGAGCCACTGACTCCGAAAGCTTGCTAGCTTTAAACCTTTTATATGTGTGTTCTCCTGCTGCCACTGAGGGAATAGATTTTTTATGTGTACAATTACATTATATTTTCAAAAACTGATTGTTTTTGGCGATATATTGTTTATAGAAACATATTTTACATAAAAACTCACTTAATAACAGCAAATAATTACACACTTAATAAATTGAATACAACTTGCTGTATAAACATGAACACAGTAAAGTTATTTTGTCCACTCAATTAATAGAAATGGACAGGAAATATTGTGGAGGTATTGTTTATCTGTAAACTGAAGAGTGGCAAGACTTGCGATGGGGAAAGTCACCTTTTGTGGAATAATTCTATAACTGTTTATGAGCTGACTCAGAATCAGTTTCCCCATCTATCAGTTTAGAGGACTGTGCAGAGAATTACATAGATTCTGTCCATATGTGTATAGTAGAAGGATATGCTGAAAAGTAATGCCTTTGAATTTTTTATGTGAGAACACCTTTTTAAAAAATAAAGCAAGCATTATTAACATTCTACAGCTTTATTCTTCATGATCACATATTTATTTTTCAACATGGTCACCCTGGCAGTGAAAATATTTCTCCCAGCGAGAGACCAATTCGTTGTTACCATTGCCGTAGAATGCTTGACTTTGTTGATGAAGCCACAAACTCATCTATGCTTTCACCACTTCATCACTATCAAAGTGAAATCGTTGAAGGTGTTCTTTAAGTTTTGGAAACAGATGAAAATTGGATGGGGCCAAGTCGGGTCTGGATGGAGGATGATCGATTGCAGTGAACCCAAGGCTTCAAATTGTTGCATCCCAAGGTATCAAATTGTTGCATATGTCGCAGTGCTCATGTAGGGACCAGCATAGCCATGCTGAAGAAGTGTGTGTACCATGTGTGGACGAACCCTTTGAATTTGAAACTCCATTACACATGCTGTTTTTCATGTACTGACATAGTTACATTATAGACCGCCATGTTACACACTACAATTTGGGGCCTTCTAGTGACAGAGGGCTGCTAATATGTATACATGAACAGTAGGGATGTAGAATTTTAATGTTTGTTTTATTTAAAAAGCTTTAAGAATTAATATGTATACATGAACAGTAGAGATGTAGAATTTTAATGTTTGTTTTATTTAAAAAGCTTTAAGAATTTTCATATAAAAAATTCGAAGGCATTACTTTTCAGCACACTCTCGTATTATTAGTGACTCATATCTATATTCCATGTAGCGTTAACGGAATTTGTGGAAAATAAACACACCCTGCACATGCCTGTACACTGTATTGCCTCTGATTTATAATGTGTGTTGTGAAAGAGTTAGTATAACTTTGTGTAACATTGTGTAGTTGCTTATCATGAATTAGAGTGGTAGAGTTTTTGGAGACTTGCCTACTTGCTATTCATTTTTCCGACCCACAAAGGAGGGAAACATATGACTGCATTCCGCCAGTGTACCTTGTTTCACACTTTTAGCCTCCACCCCCTCCCCCTGCCATCCCAAGATACCACCAGAACACAGTATATCCCTCAATAGAGCTCTATTGCTCTTAGATGTGGTATGCACATTTAATATTTCATCTTAACTCACTTCATTTAATAATAAACATTAAATTTATCTACTAAAATGTTATTTTCAATAATTTAACAGTATTATGAAAAAGAAAGTTGCCAGTCACCATATAGCAGAGAGGCTGAGTCGCAGATAGGCACAACAAAAAGACCTGTCTCAAATAAAGCTTTCAGCTTGTAAAGCCTCTGTCAAAAATAGACGACACACACACACACACACACACACACACACACACACACACACACAAAACTTACATACACATAATGGCAGTCTCAGGCAACTGTAGCTACACTGCGAGCAGCAGCACCTGTGCATGATGGGAGTACCGACTGGGTGGGGGGTAAGGATGAAGCTGGGGTGGGGAGTGGTAGGGATAGGAGGCCAGGGGTGACACACACTGCAGTGCTGCTGAGGAGCGTGCAGGGACGAGGTTGAGAGAGACTACCACCTGCTCCAGTCCAGTCACAAACATCACCTATCCCATCAAAGGCAGGGCTACCTGTGAAACCAGTCATGTGATCTACAAGCTAAGCTGCAACCACTGTGCTGCATTCTATGTGGGCATGGCAACCAACAGGCTGTCTGTCCACGTGAATGCCCACTGACAAACTGTGGCCAAGAAACAAGTGGACCACCCAGTTGCTGAGCATGCTACCAAACATGACATCTTCATTTCAATAACTGATTCACAGCCTGTGCCATATAGATCCTTTCCACCAACACCAGCTTTTCTGAATTGCACAGGTGGGAACTTTCCCTGCAATATATCCTATGTTCCTGTAACCCTCCTGGCCTCAACCTTCGTTAGTCATTGTCCTCACCCATCCAGCCTCCCTGTTCCCATTCCAGCACTATACAGCCCTCATTCTGTCATCACACTCAATCTTTTTACCTGTCCCCTTTTCCACCCCCCCCTTCCATTCTTCACCCCTCCCCTGCCCTCCTCCTAACCTCCCGACTGCACATAGCTGCCCTACCCTCTCTCCACCTCGTCCCTGCGCGCTCCCAAGCAGTATTGCACTGTCCGTCACCCCTACCCTACTATCCTTCCCCCTCCCTACCCCAGCCCCCTCCTTACCCCCACCCAGTCACTACTCCCATCGTGTACAGGTGCTGCTGCTCGCAGTGTGGCTTCAGTTGCTTGAGACTACAGTTGTGTGTGTGTGTGTGTGTGTGTGTGTGTGTGTGTGTCTATTTTTGATGTAGACCTTATGGGCCGAAAGCTTTGTTTGTGACAGTCTTTGTTGTGCCTGTCTGCGACTCAGCATCTCCGCTATGTGGTGAGTGGCAACTTTCCTTTTCGTAATAGTACAATAAGAAAGTTGCTACCCACAATATAGCGGAGATGCAGAGTCGCAGATAGGCACAACAAAAAGACACTCATGATATTTTTACATTCTATCCTGGATTTTCCATTGTTTGATTTACAATAATTTGTGATTTTTCAATCCTTTGCATTACAGAAATTATTAGCCCTGGAGAAAAAGGAATAGGAACTCGTTTGTAAAATATTCAATGAGGTAAATTTTGTACTGGGATAAATTTTCACTAGGAGCTGCAGTTTTTGAGTTATTCAACAATGTAGAAAAAGAGTCTTCCAAACGCAACCTCACTTCCTCACTCCACCCCAACAGCCAAGATTATTAATATTTTGTTCATGGCACTCCCTCCTGCCGCAGTACAGAAATTTGCAGCTACACAAATTATATTTGCCCTACTCACCTTTTTTTATCTACGTTGATATGGCTATACAGTAAACATCTTAGGTTTAATGCTCCCAACATACTAACCCAAGAGTTCCTGTCTGGCTTGCAGTTGCATATAGTGTACACAAATTATCTTTTGCAATTTGTGACCCATTTTATTCACCGAGTATTATCACTCATACTTCTTCCAGCCATTATGGATGAACTAGTGTGTTGCCTCAAACTCCGTGTGAACAACGGGTACAAGAGCTGATGTACTGCTCATCAATTAACTCATAAACACAACCGTGTTCTTCAAAGTTTAGCAGGAACCATAAAAATTTCTGCACTTGTACTACTATATCATCCAAAATTTGCCCTTCTTTAAACTGTCCGAAGAACGGGTGGGATAACTCCGCAAACAACTTAGGATTTTGCATTCCCTGTTTAAATCTCTCCCTGGAGCCAACTTTTCCAGGTTTGGCTCATTGACGCAGTTAACCTTCCCCTCATCTGTTCCCAAATTAGCTTCCCATGACTCATGGGCCATGGTTCTGTTTAATGTATCTCTAGTATACACACTGAGGATCAGCACTTGCTCTTCAAGCACTTGGCTAACAGCGCCAGTGCTGCTTTGAGTCCATGTAAACTCTTTAGAGGTAGAATCAGCCACGCTCATCTCTTTTAAACCTATCCCTGGCAACAATATTGATTGCCCTGATACTTTGCCCAAAGCTCTGATGTATTCAGTTATGTGCCTGGGTGCTTGACATCCCTGAGTTTTTAGTTTGTACTCCAGTTCCTGCTTCCTCAATTGACTCACATCTGCCACCTCACCAGCAGCCACCCTGTAACAGTATATATGCCCAGAGACCACAAAACCCCAAAAATATCTTTTTATTGCAAGATGTAATCCACACAGTGCCATCAGCCTTACTCTGCTGCTGTTGTAACAGGCAGAAGGAGAGTGGGAGAACTAGGTTTATTGCATGCATATATTTTACAATACTCAATGACACAAGCTATTTTGAAAAACAGAAGTTAAAGAAAAAAAAAATTACAAGAACATCAACAGATTCTCTCCCAACAAAATATTAAAGCAATTAATCATTTCTTAAGGTTGCACTGTGACTGATGACTGTGGTGACAAAATGTAAATGACTTAACCAGTTAGATTACTTTGAGCAACAGTTGTCCCAAAGTATTTGTAACTGCTGCAGGAGGTGCCAACAACATTCTGTGGCTGCATCACCAACACATCGAAGTCTGCACTGTCAAATTAGTTAGTGCATCTCACATAGTTATGCCCAGTATGGGCAAGCCAGGCTATGAGTTGCTGTCTTTTGGAACTCTTGCCGAAGACTCATCACTGATAATGAATGTAGTAGTGTAGTGATTAGCACATTGGACTCATTTTCAGGTTGATGGGAGACAACAGTGGTCCAACATTGACATTCAAATTGTAGCATGCCAATAATGAATGAGTTAGTCAGAAAACAGGCTTAAAATCAAAGAAAACATAAGAAGCAAAATATAAAGATGAAGTAAAGATAGAAAACAAAATGGATGTAAAGAGGAGGTATAGAGGGGAAAAAAGTACAGTGAGAAAAGTAGTGTAAATGAATGTGAACTGGGTGACTACTGTTAGAGTTTTGTAATTGGCATATAGAACCACTTCTTCTGACACAAACATAAAATATACTAATTGATGGACTGTGCATGATTGACTTGATTATTACCACAATGCATTATGTTTCTGATCATCAAACCTCACATCAGTTTGATCTTGCACAACAAAGAAAATCTTCAATTAAGCTAGACATCATATTACTTCATCACCGAATTTGACTCTTTCTATGATCAGAAATGAAGTACGGTTGTTTAATGACATGTATAATGGGTACAAATGTGTTAGTAGTTTAACTTTAAACTACACTGCCTGACAAAAAACTTAAACACCCAGGAGATGAATCAGATGTTGATGTACCTTTGTATGATTTACACCATTGGCAGGTATATAAATGATTAGAATTGCAACTCTCTGAACAGCCAAAAAAATGAATTAGTATTTTTCATGTTTAATGTTCTTATCATGATGTTGTTGTTGTGGTCTTCAGTCCTGAGACTGGTTTGATGCAGCTCTCCTTGCTACCCTATCCTGTGCAAGGTTCTTCATCTCCCAGTACTTACTGCAACCTGCATCCTTCTGAATCTGCTTAGTGTATTCATCTCTTGGTCTCCCTCTATGATTTTTACCCCTCCACACTGCCCTCCAATGCTAAATTTGTGATCCATTGATGCCTCAGAACATGTCCTACTAACCGGTCCCTTCTTTTTGTCAAGTTGTGCCACAAACTCCTCCCCAATTCTATTCAATACTTCATCATTAGTTATGTGATCTACCCATATAATCTTCAGCATTCTTCTGTAGCACCACATTTCAAAAGCTTCTATTCTCTTCGTGTCCAAACTAGTTACCGTCCATGTTTCACTTCCATACATGGCTACACTCCAAACAAATACTTCCAGAACTGACTTCCTGACACCTTAAATCTATACTCGATGTTAACAAATTTCTCTTCTTCCGAAACGCTTTCCTTGCCATTGCCAGTCTACATTTTATATCTTCTCTACTTCGACCATCATCAGTTATTTTGCTCCCCAAATAGCAAAACTCCTTTACTACTTTAAGTGTCTCATTCCCTAATCTAATTCCCTCAGCATCACCCGACTTAATTCGACTACATTCCATTATCCTTGTTTTGCTTTTGTTGATGTTCATCTTATATCCTCCTTTCAAGACACTGTCCATTTCGTTCAACTGCACTTCCAAGTCCTTTGCTGTCTGTGATAGAATTACAATGTCATCGACGAACCTCGAAGTTTTTATTTCTTCTCCATGGATTTTAATACCTACTCCGAATTTTTCTTTTGTTTCCTTTACTTCTCGCTCAATATACAGATTGAATAACGTCGGGAGAGGCTACAACCCTGGCTCACTCCCTTCCCAACCACTGCTTCCCTTTCACGCCCCTCGACTCTTATAACTGCCATCTGGTTTCTGTCCACCCATGGCCTTTATCTCTATGAACTGTGTGTATGATGTTGAGGTACTCTTGTGGCCAACACAATCCACTGATCTGGTCCCAATAGAATATGTGTGGGACCAGTTTGGACATAGGCTCCATCCCAGTGCCAGCTTCCAGACAGCTGTGGACCACTTTTTTTCAGGTGAGACTTTATGACACCCTTCCCAACTGAATTAGTGCATGCATTCAGCTCATAGGGGGTACAATGTCATACTAATAAGTGGGGTCATATTGCAAAGTTCTCCATAAATTTGGCTCTATCTGTAATGACTGAAATAACATCACGTACCTTGTCAACTCATGAAGCTCAATTTCATCCTCCCCTTCTGGGGGTTTTCCACGCATATTTGAGTCCTTCTGTCAGCCACCAGACTCTCACCTTCATGTAACTGAAAACTTTAGGTAGATATGTACCTTGTAGAACTGGTCACAATGAGAGGGCCTGTCCACCCATGGTATACAGTCGCTATAAAGAAACTTCTAAAGAAACAGCAACTTCTGGATTACAGATGTAAAACAAAGCATAGAGCTCTAGTTTGGAGGGTTGTAGTATAAAACGCATTCATCTGTCAATAGGTCACTACATTAGGACTTCAACTGCTGTAGCATAATCCTATCTAAAGATCTCTCATAAAACATAAGGACTATCTGGTCTCATGTAATGTCTGTCAGTGGTACCAAAGTTTGATGTGTAGACATTCAAGCATGACAGATGAACCAAAATTAAGAATAGCAATGCAAAAGCAGAAATACTGAACTCTGGTTTGTTGCTTTACAAAGAAAGATACAGAAATACTAAAATTTCTAAAATTGACCCTTCAAGTACCAGTGGTTTCTGCCTGAAACCACCATCTCTTTTTTAGAAGTACCAGTGCTTTTAGGATGAAACCACCAATGCTGTTGCAAGACAGAGACATCTAGTGGTACACTGAGGGTCTTCCACGAAAGTAGTGCATTGTATCAATTAGTTATGGTGTTCAAAGTAACAGTCAGTGTGAAGGTTATGCTGCTTGTTTGTAGGAGATGGTGACATGCTGTTTTTTATAGTGGCCATATTGAGAAGGTCATTGACAGTGAAAGTAAGGATAACATGAATTTGAGTTTGTACTACAGCTTTTATGAGTGGTTTCAGAATGAAACAAAATTAATGAAATTGTAGGCCCAGTTTTGCTTGTTATGTAGAACCATAAGCATTATGGGTTCATGAGATTTTTGAAATGTGAGATTGTGTGTAGGAAAAAAGTGAGTATGCTTTCAGATGTAACACATGAAATGACCGATTGAAAGTTTTATGTTCTAGTGGTTCCTTAAAACAATTGAGTGTTTACTTTTTGTCAGGTCCCTCCAGTATTCATTGCTTACTATGATAATAAAGGTTAATTTGTGAAAAATTTTAAAATAATATATTTCCTCATAGTGTTGGTACTGAAAGTGTTAAACAGGTCCAGGTCCTGATGAGACCCCTGTCAGAATCTATGCAGAAATTGCAACTGAGTTTGTTCTATAATGTTTTGTGAACCCCTCACATAAAAAAAACTGCCTTAATGATTTCAAGAATGCACAAGTCATGACTGTCTACAAGAATAATAGCAGAAGTGATCCAAAAAACTATTGTCAAGTCTTATTGCATTTCATCAAATGTAGAATCTTAGAACTTCTGAGCTCAAATATAATGAGGTATTTTGAGTAGAATGATCTCCACTATGCTATCCAGCATGTATTTACACAGATTTACCAATTTGTATGAAGATGAAGTGAAATGATGACACAGGCTCAGTCATAGGTAATGTCAATGGCGGACTTTGGTCTATTGGAAAGATACTGGGAAAATGCAGTCTACAAAACAAAGTGTGTCATCTTTGAATATTTCTGAAGTGTGCAGAACCCATATCAAACTGAACTAACAGGAGATGTTAAACGCATACAAAGAAGGGCAGTAAGAGTGGTCACAGGTTTGTGCGTCTCTCAGAAGAGGGTCATGAAAGTACTGAGAAACATGAATTGGTATACTCTCAAAGATAGACACCAAGTATCCTGTGAAAGCCTACTTGCAAAGTTTCAAGAGGCAATATTAAACGAAGAATCTAGATATATACTTCAGACCCCTTTGTGTCATTCCAATAAGAACTGTGAAGACAAGATTAGACTAATTGCAGCATTCACAGAGGTATTCAAGCAGTCATTCTTCCTGTCAGAATGGAACAGAAAGGAAGGACCTAAAGAGAGAATTTCCTTATCTTCAAAGAGTCAATGGTTGCGCAGTGCAATTCAAGAATCGCTTCACATTATTAAATGTTACATATTTACAAGCTTTCTTTGGCAATGGTTGCGCAGTGCAATTCAAGAATCGCTTCACATTATTAAATGTTACATATTTACAAGCTTACTTTGGCTTTACTGGTGACTGGAATTGTTTTTTGCCAGTTCTCATGGTAAAGGTGCAGTTGATGGCATTGGTGGTACCGTGAAAAAAACAGTATGGAGAACTGTAAATTCATGGAGGGTTACTTATTAACACTCGTTATGATTTTTACGAGTGCGTCAAGGAGAAGCTGAAAGGGATTACAACCCTCTACTTATCATCTGAAGAAATTAATTTAGCAATGGCTATGTTGGATAATCGTTGGAAAGGCGTACAGCCTATTCCAGGATTGCACTAACTCCATTGCATTATAGTAGTTAAAGAGGAAGTTATAAGGTTTTTTTTATTACATCTGCCCAAGAGGTTACAATAGTGATATCATTCATAACCATGAAAATGCACACAATTTGATGTGTAGTGTTGATAGTGAAGAATCCTTGAAACTTACAATAGGAGATTTTGTATTATCAGAGTTGACTGTCACTGGAAAGTCCTGTTCGAAGAAGAAATACTTTGCAGAAGTTCTTCAAGTTGATGAACAAGCTGAGCAGGTCTTGCTATATGCAACCCAGTGGGAAATGCTGGATTTGGCGCACAGAAGAAGACATATCTTGGGAAAATATTTCAGTAATCTCCCAGAAAGTAAACCCACCCAAGCTGTTGAATAACAGGGGACAGTTTTTTTTTCAGTAGTATTGAAATAGGCCTAGTTCTCTCTTGTTTACATTTTTATCATTTTAACATAATAATTAAAGTATTTTCTTGCTGTTTTGTTTTAAATTTCACTCAATAATATTGATGTATCTATGTGTCACACCCGCAACATGAAGGAAAAAAGTATGTTGTCTTTTGGAAGTGTCTGTGAATAAAAGTTAACATATCTTGTATTTTATTACTCCTTTTTTCACTGTGTAAAAAATTATCAACCATCCTGATTAAGAAGTAGAAGACGAAATAACTAAAGAATATGGCTATGTGCAAATGAAGGGTAAAGTTTTGTCACATCCGCAACACTTCTTCCAGATTTTTTTAGCAGGTTGAGTGTAAAACTAAGAGCTAAAATTTTTACAGGAACTTAATAACATGCTCTTCTGTTCACTAAATTAAAGTTAGCCTTACTCTGACGTCTGAAGTACAAATAAATATAACTGTATGCGTGAAAAATGTGACAAAATGTCACACCCGCAACAGTGGAATGACCCAGCCAGTCTTACAATCTCATAACACAAATATTTTAATTCCGAATCTACCCAGTTTTGATGGAATCAATTGTCTACAAGATAATCGCCTTTGAATAATAACAAACTTTGATCAATGCAGATTTTCTGTATGGATTAAATGCACAATAGAAAGCTGTATGAACTTTATTGACAATGTTACTAATTTTGAATAATCCATCTCTTCCAGTGTCGGCATATTTGTCACTAAAATGTAACGTTCTCTTAAGTAACAAAAAGTGGTCTCTTGACATCAGTTCACTAAAAAATGGAGTATTTAGAAAAACACCTGTGGTCCAGTATTCGCTAATTTTCAGTTTTTTAACGCGAGGTGTCACAAATCAAACAGCTATAATCAATACATTTCTTTGTATCCAGTATCTTTCCACTTTGAAATTCAAGAATGTACTGATTCTGGAGTATTCTCCTCGGTGAATAATTAAAACTGATTTGTTTTGTCAGCTATATATTTCATCAGTTCTTATGTAAAGAATAACATGAAAACTGACAGAATACTTAGCTCATTCTGTATGTGACACACGTGTTGTGATAGCATATCATCAAATGCGTGATTAACTAGCTGAAAATAATTTTCTTTTCAGTCAAATTTATCACTAAGACTTGATTTCTTCATAGGCATTTCACGATCACTTTTTGAGTCTTCAGATTCAGACCAACTAACATCTCTTGTTGAAACACGAGACTGCATTGACACCCCTGCTGATATGAACGATTTATGGCTAGAGCTTTTCGATTCTGTGAAATCACTTTCATCAAAATCAAGCAGCTCGTCCTTACTGTCGCTCCTCGTATGAATCTCCATGATTTCTTCCTCAGTGCACCCATGACGTCTTGCCATTTTCTTTGTAAAATACAGAAAATGAAGAAGACTGAAGTAAATTTCAATGAACAGTGAACTGCAGTGCGAAGCCTAGGATCACAACAGACAGAGAATCGGACGACAAGCTAGTGGCCAGAACTGTGAAAGGCTACTGAGGCATGGGGCGGGAAGTCCACTATGCAAGTTATCTCGTCATCAGCACTCAGGTAGCGGTGCATCTATACTCATCATCAGCACTAAGGGGTGGGCAAATGGGTGTGACTTAACTCATCAATGACGTTCAGGGGATAACTGGCGGTGTGACTAAATTCATCATTAGCTCCCAAGGAGTGGCACGCAGCATGACGAGTAAACTCAATAGTCATAGGGTTAAACAGAGAACTTCCATGAAAGTCATTCCAAAACTGCTAACTGCGGTGCAGAGAGAACACTATCTGGAAACTACACAGTACATGCTGGACAGTGCAAAGGGTAACCCCAGCTTTCTGAACACTGCAATCACATGTAATGAGATGTGGAGTTATGGCTATGACGCAAAACCAAATTGCAGAAACAAAGATGCACTTGTAACAGTGGAAACATCTGACATCCTCGCACTGAAGAAAAGCACGGCATTTCCATAGCAGTGTCGAGGTCATTCGACCATTTTCCTCAGCTCTTGTGGGGTGATGCCTGAGTACACATCACAAAGCCAAATTTTTATAAATAGCACTTCAGTGCTTTCATGATGCTGTGTGTTGCAAACAACTAGATCTGTGGTCAGCAAAATTCGGAGCTCAAAACTTGGCAGCTCCAACATGATAACGCACCACCCCATTCTGTGCATCTGGTTCAGATTTTCATCACCAGACACAACATTCCTGAGTTAGTCAAGCTGTCTTTTCCCCTGACATGGCATCATGTGACTTGGGTTATTTCTCAAGCTTTAAATGCCCCTGAAAGGAACATGTTCGAATCAAGAGAACACATCACACAGAATTCGACGGTGTGGCCCATTCCAGAAGACCTGTTCCTTAAGTGTTTTCAGCAACAGCATGAATGCTGGGAGACTACTTTCAAGGGGATTAGGGTTCTATACCACCAAATCAATAAATGTACTTCTGCCAACCAAAGGTTTGATACTTTTTTAACACACCTCAGACATTGAACCAGTTGTAAACCATGTTAACTTCTCAGAACCAGGGTATCCAGTGAACCTTGAAATCTTGAAAACCTGGAAAAATCCAGGAATTTTCAGAATTGGGAACAAAGTAAAAAAAAACCTTAAATTTCTTTTTAAAACCTTTTTTCAGTACTGTTCCCACATTGAACTAAATTATCAGTTTAAACCATCTGTGATATTTCAAATATCACTGAAATATTCAAAGGGGAATCTACATGTTATGCACATAATATCCATTGGTCCAATGTTTAGACAACAATTTGTAACCGTTTTATACTCATCGATCTGTTGCACGAGGTGGGAATCCGAGGAAGCTGATTGGTGCTACTGTGTGAGAGGTGGGAAGAGACAGGGTAATTCATTGCTTCGAAGGCTGCCATAAGGTATAGATCAGCTACTGTGGTAGAAATACATGTAAGTAATAAGTTTTGTAAAAGCATTTTATAGAGACTTCATATTCAGTTTAGTGCTATGTCTAAAATTACGTTAAGCCTGTTGTAACACTTACTGTATCAACTGTTAGATCATTATGGTTGGCAGCAGTTGAAAACACAATGTCATGGTCAAGAAGAGTAATGACTCGCACCAATATGCATCGAACAGATCCGTGGGACTGAATAATCGCTCGACAGGACAGAATGACATAATATTATGAATGAAGAAGTTAAAGCTAGCTGTTGGTTTTACCACGGGGTAATCCGCAATCTTGTATCAATAAATCTGTAGCTTGTGAATGCCTGCTTGGCCATTTTGTTGAGTGGAATGGCAGTAACCTTGAATAGCAATGAAATTAAATCAAGGCTGTTGTAACACAATTATTCAAACAGGAGGAGACGAATGACATTTTAGATGGTTGTAATTGTGTCTCATTTTGCTGCATTTACAAAAAGTTATCACCATCAAGTAATTGTTCACTCTTTTTAAAAAATGTACTTTTCTGTGTGCATTTTCTTCCATTCACAACACTGTGTGACATTTGTAATAATTTTTCTCAATTCACCATGTGTCGATGGAATCATAGAAATGAACAGGCCAGAAATGACTTCTTCATTCATCATTTTTCCGCTCATGCACCTGCACAGGTCAAGTTAAAACAAGTGACTATTCACTGCATAATGGCTACTTGCCATCATGATACGCACTGTTGGATCCCGTTTCTGGGCACTGGTTTCAACTGGCATGAAGTTCAGGGGCTTCATGTATTTGGTAGTACTTTCACAGGGTGCCTGCAGGTCATGAAGTTGTGAAAAAGTCATGAAATTTAGCAGGTGGTCATGAAAGTAATGAAAATAATTAAGTGGGTAGTCATGAATTGTGTCTTGTGTGCCAGTCAGGTGTGCTTCTAGTAGGGAGTATCAAGTTAGTCCTACCCCCAAAAATGTTGTATCCAGCAGTCCATTTAATACATTCACCAGAACTCTTAAAAGGCATTGTTATCTGTAGGGGACTTGTGTGTCCTCCTGTGCAAGCCATGTTAGCAAAGCCTCTGCTACTGCCGTTTGCAACCTTGAGGGACAGATGTGGATGGAGAAGTTTGGAGGTGTGGCTTCGTTGAGCTGTACGTGGTTATTTTCAGAAATCAGTGCACAGGTATTTCGCAAAGGCTGTGTCTAAAATTTGCAGATTTGCAGAGAAGAGTCCTTTGCAATTAAAGATAGTCGAAATTGGCTTGTATATAAACCTGAAGTTATGCAGAGCTCCATTCTGAGAAACTCTTGAGTGACAATTGCCTTGGAAGAATTTGTGCCAAAAAACATATGACTCCACCAACAGTTGACATAGTGAAGAGAGGACACTTAAAATATTGTGAATATTCTGAGAAACAACTGAAACAATTCAATCCTAAGGTCAAACTTCATCAGTTTTTAATGAATTTACTGCAAGGTGCAAACCGTGACCTCGTCAAATTCATGCAGAAGCTGTTACGCATATTTCATGGAAATGCTGCCATTGAAAGAGGCTTTCAACAAGAAGTTTTAGTTGAAAACTGAGAAGAAGATAAAATCATTGAAATTGTTGCAGAAAGAAGTGTTTGTAATGGAGTACGATCGTTAGGTGGTTTACTTAATAGTGAGAAACAACTGAATGTGGACATTACAAAATCAGCGATACTAGCTGTGAAGAATTCTTCATCAAAAAGAGTAGAAGCCTTAAAAAGCTGATTAAAATGAAGTGGCCAATCTTTAAAAGGCCAGTTCAAGAAATAAAAGAGCTGAAAAATAAAAACAACTATTATAGAAAAGTCAAAAGAAGAAGCTGTAGCTTTAGATTTTGAAGTTTCAGTTTTAGCTAAGAAACTTTAACATTTTACAATACCAGAGAAGGAAAGTTGCCACTCACCATATAGCGGAGATGCTGAGCTGCGATAGGCACAATAAAAAAATTCACAAAAAAATAGCTTTCGGCCATTAAGGCCTTTGTCAGCAGTGGACACACATATACACATGCACACACACACTCACACAAGCACAACTTGCACACACATCTGCAGTCTCAAAGAGCTGAAACTACACTGCAGTGTAAGCTATGTTTGTGTGAATCTTATTATTGTGCCTATCGCGGCTCAGCATCTCCACTATATGGTGAGTGGCAACTTTCCCTCTCTCGTATTGTTACATTCCATCCTGGATTTTCCATTGTTTGATTAAACTTTAACATTGAATCTTTTACTGTGAAATTTAAATTTTACAAATTTTGTACCTTAAAAATTATTTATTGTTTTCAGACAAGTTGTAAGTTTTCACTAAATTTCTATGTTAAAACAATTTGTATTTTAATTGATGTGATGATTAATATATCTGAAAATAGTCATACCCCATTCTGTGTGGGAGTTATGATGTTTTCATAGCATTTGATGAATGATATAGTACAAGTTATATGTAGTTACATTATTCACGCTGACATACAATATAAGTGATACAAAAATTATTACATTCAGTTTCATTTCAGACAGCTTTCAGTTCTATAAAAAAGTGTTTTTGTCCTTGTATTACAAACACTTTCAGGAGGTCACAAATATAACTAAAGACGTAATGAAAAAGTCATACCCTGAAAATCAATAGACACCCTGTTTCATTTTTAAGCAGTTGAATGATGGTAGAAAACCCTGTAACAACATAAATAAAGAAAATTTGTAAACTGCACAGACCATCAAATAATAGAATGTGTGCTTGGTAATCACAGTTGGAAATGTAGTATAAACAATAATAATTCGAAAGAGAACAAAGATGCGAAATTGTAGTATGGCTTCAAACAAGGTTGTGCCAGCAGTTTATTCAAAATAGTGTTTTTGCCTTGGGGATGCTGGAATCCCAAAAATGTTGCAGTCACATACAAGCACAACATAATATCGGAAAAGACTTATGTACAGTTGTATGTGAAATAAAGAGAATGGCAGCTGAACACATCATGAAAGCTTTCAAAAGTCTTATGAGCTTCTGTTACAAACGTAGCTGCCACTAGATGCATTCATGCAACATTCCAGATATTCAACAATAAATTTTGTCAGAGTCATCCATACATCACTCCAAGGTAATTTTACAAATAACTTTTATATAACATATAATACTTTTAATCATCTATTTTTAGTGCCGGTATGTCTTAAATTGGTGTGAAGTATCACAAATTAATTAGTTATAAAATATAAAACCTGAAAAAATTAATTTTTTGTAAAGAAATGTTTTATAAAACACATAAGCAACTGATTTTTAGTCATTCTTCTGGAGATGGATAACAGACTTCAGTGGTTTAGTTCAGGGATGAACCAGGAACATCCCTACCCCACATCCCCAATTCCTTAAAGAATTGAACTCCCACGTATAAAACAGCTTCAAACATCTGAAAGAAATGTGCCGGTAGTAAAAGGGTAACAAATTAAAACATAATGCTTGAAGCTAGGACGGCGAACAGTTACTAAGTGATAAACTTTTCTCTTTCGTCATTTTATGGGGATTTAAGTCACAAAAAGTTTAGAAAAGGCTTTAAATAAGGTGTAAAGTCCATTGGAAGTCGCTAAGTGCTCTCATTCTCAAATACTGGATGAATATGGTCCGGGTAATTTGCACACCGTGAATTATGGTGTGTGTTTCCAACTATAATACTTGACTTATTGTAAGATTATATCTCTTAATGAGTAGATTACAACAGAATTTTAAATTTCTAAATTCAGTCAATAATTATATGAAATACAGAAAATAAAATTATTGTTGCCCCTGGAAGCTGTTACTCAACTTGTAATGGGAACCGGTTTGACTGTTGACTGTTTACAAAGTGTGAGGTTGGCTGTACGAGCCGAAAGCGAGTTCGAATATCGTATGGGTTGCCCTGCTATGCACACAAGATTCTTCTCAATAGTAGATATGAGAAACCTTAGTTGCATTCTTAAAATATGTGATGAAAAAGTTAGACCCAGGCTAGGGAAGAAAGAGGGGAGGAGAAGAAACTATCTGGTTGCACAGCGTTTTTTGAGGGAGGTGTAGATTTCATCAAAATTTTGAGAAGTATTATAAACTATTTTTAGTCTGAAGTAAAATTTGTGAATTTATAAATAGGAGAGCCAGCATCAAACAAATCAATATATTCAAAGGCACAGAATGATCCAGGGAATCAGTCTACAGCACAGTCAGATTTACTATCAGATGGCATTATATGAGCTCATATTTTGTGGTTTATGCACACCACCAGGAGTCATTTATCAGTTTGGAGGTCGGCGGACTGTGTAGCATTATTCCCTTCATTATTTCTGTGCACTCAAATTACAGAGAAAATGCAATTACAAAATTCGAAACTTGGTTACAGCATTGCATACAGATTGGCACCATACATGAGACGTAAACATGTTGATCTCATTGACAATTGTTAAATGATTATACTCACATTTGATGAAAGTATGAATACTATTTTTCGAAAAATCCACGTGGATTTATATGTACAATTTTGAGACCATGATAAATAATTAATAACAGTATGTTACTTTGATTTTGTTGTTCTGAAACGTACAAAGGCAAATGATTTGCTTGAAGGTGTAAAAGGATCATAAGTTGCAGTTATGAATGGATGGACGAAATGTGAATTAAAAATTTTTGGATGACTTTAACACAGAACTGGAAGTATCCTTCTATTGTCTGCAAGTGCTCCAAATTGGTATGTGCAGTTTGATTTTATTACATGGTGCTGAACAAAACAAGCACATCCAAAACTAAATGGGAAATTGTGTCTTTTTTAAGCGCACTTTATTATTTATTTCATGATTCATCTACACGAGGTATTACATAACCTAATGAACATTTTGATGCAGTGAATTGTGAAACTCTTAATAAGAAAAATTTCTTAATGAAAATCTACTTAAAAGATGTAAGGAATCTTATTGCAGCAAGACAGTTCAACCTGGATTTTGCTACAAGAAGTGCTCTGAAAGAAATTAAGAATGTATCTGAGATAACCGGAGTTTCATCTTTTCCTAAGTCACTTTGTGGAACAAGATGGGTCGCAAATGCCACTGCATCTGAAAAAGTTGTAGAAAGTCTCAAACATATTTGAACTTATGTAACTGAGATAAATAAATCGAAAACTGTTCCTCAGTCATCAAGTTTCACAGTTGTTTGTGAAGTTGTCAATGACAAACTGCAGGCTCCGAAACTGACAGTCTTCATTTCAACAGCATGCTTGTTAGAACCATTTTTACTCAGTTTTGATAGTGATAACCCAATGGATCCATTTCTGTATGAAGTATTGTATAACCTTATGAATGTTTTGATACAGTGAGTTGTGAAACTGGGAATCTTAAAAAGAAAGTTTCTTAATGAAAATCAATTTAAAGGATGTAAAGAATCTCATTACAGCAAAATGGTTCAATCTGGATTTTGCTACAAGAAGTGTGCTGGAAAAAAAAAATTAAGAATGTATCTGAAGAGGAAATATTGTTGCTAAAGCAAAACGTGCAAACATGCATTATTGGCATAGTAGAGAAGTTGCAAGAAAGATCACTGCTTAAATACAACATAATTTGTGTGATTTTCTGCTTGAATCCACAAATCGCATTAAACCAGGAAGCAGCTCAAAGAAGATTGGTAGTATGTCCTTAAATTTTGGTATCAAATGCAAGAATGTTGGTTCCAAAGGCAGACTGTGTCAAACTTGAATTTGTGGAGATCTACTGAGAAAATAGAATTGAAGACCTGCAGAGAAAATAGAATTGAAGACGAAATGAAGTGTTTTTTGAGAAGTGAAAATCATCTTGATAAATTCTGAATTAATGTAATCAAATTCTCTTCAAAGCCGTGCCCAAATTTCTGAGATTTTGTGCAAATTATTTTAATAATCTCATGTGGAAATGCTTCTGGCAAGTGAGGCTTCTGTGTAAACTCTGAAATTATAGATGAAAATCAAACGGAAAAAAAGATACACATACGACGCAGTCCACAACGAAAATGGAGTTGGCAGTTTCAGCATTGATAAAAGTCTTATACTCTGTGAGTCTTCAGTTTCTCCTGGTATATTTGTTGATTGAATGGTCCACGGGTGTACTGCCGGTTTATAGTGTCCAACTGGCACTATGAACTGGCAGTACACCAGTGGACTGCTCGGTCTTACACACTGTTTTCGCAATGTACATTCTTTGTACAAAGAAGATATGAAACATAAGGCAAGGGAAAGTGAAAGAAAAAAAGGGGGAACGATTATTGAACTAATTAAATCAAGCTGAAATTGAAGAATTAGAAACAAAAAGAGCATATATGTTGAGTGAAGCTTCAAAGGTTGTGGCAAAATTAGAAAATTTAAAGAAATTATTTATTCATTTTTGTCATGACAAATCTATACAGTTTGTTCCCTTTAATCAGTTAGTTAGAATGTATACATATTTGTAAAAAAAAAAAAAAAAAAAAAAAAAAAAAAAAAAAAAAAAAAAAAAAAAAAAATTGTAATTTTTAATGTTATATTTTTTTATTGCCTATGTATCAAGCGGATGGACGTGTATGGGTATGGAGACAAGCTCATGAATCTATGGACCCTGCATGTCAAAAGGGGCTGTTCAAGCTGGTGGATGCTCTGTAATGGTGTGGAGTTGGAGTGACATGTGACGACTCCTGATATGTCTACATACAACTCTGACAGATGACATGTACATAAGCATCCTGTCTAATCACCTGCATCCATTCATGTCCATTGTTCATTCCGATGGACTTGGTCATTTCCAGCAGGACAGTGCGACACCCCACACATCCAGAATTGCTACAGATTGACTCCAGGAACACACTTCTGATTTTAAACCCTTACACTGGCTACCGAACTCCCAAGACATGAACATTATTGAGCATATCTGGGATGCCTTGTAACATGCTGTTCACAGGAGATCTCCACCCCCTTGTACTCTTACAGATTTATAGATAGCCCTGCAGGATTTATGGTGTGAGTTCCTTCCAGCACTACTCCAGACATTAGTTGCGTCCATGCCATGTCGTGTTAAGGCACTTATGCGTGCTTGCGGGGCCCTACACAATGTTTGGAAGATGTACCAGTTTCTTTGGCTATTCAGTGTATTACATTTGTTGGACACAGTTATCCCCAAATGTGGCAAGTATGTGGAAACAACGTACAGCGGACCATTCTGCCACCAAATGTGAATATATGTACCACAACCTTTACCTGTGTAACTCTTCGAGCCGTAGCCTAATTAAAATTATCTGTTTCAGATAGAAGACAGGGAGATGACATGGTTGCAGAAGTTGACTGTGGCATCAGTAAGATGGAGGCTTACATACATGCCCTTGAAGTAGAAATGAAGGAGCGTGCAGTCCTCATTGATCTTCTTGAACAGGGGGAGAATTTTTATAACACACAGAAGGGGGAAGCAAGAGTTGTTGCAAATGTAAGATATTTTTATATGTATGATATGAATAATCACACAGCTGAATAACTTTATGGAAGTTACATGAAATTTGGGAATAGATACATGTTTTTATTCCTTGAAAGTTGTTGTTATCAGTAACTTGAGTAATAAATAAAATATTTGTTTCTTAAAATTTTTCAGAAAGATTTTGAATATAAAAATTTTTTTTCTATAAATAAATACAGCTTATTTCTTCATTGTAAATGGTATTCATTATTTGCAGGCTTACAGGAACTTTGGCAGTCGTGTGAAAAATTTGAAACGTCGTTTGGATGAAATGATACCAACATTGAAAGAAGCTAGCCCTATCCCATCTCCTGACGTAAATGCTCCTTCTCCATCACCTGATTCCGATATAGAATTACCAGGTGAAGCTAATACTACAGGTAAGTGGCTTATTTCTGTTTAGTACTTTGCTAATCGTTTCAACATTTTCATGAAGGCCTCTCTTTTATGTTTGAGTTTGGTATGCTGTATTTCCTTCCCTTTATTAATAACTTTCTATTTTTCAAACCTGATACACTGTGTGATCAGAATTAGGTAATAAGTTTTATGCGACATTTTAGGGAAATGAATGCCAGTAACTGCCTCCATTATTTCACCGTGATGTATCTCGTCGTTAGTCGCGATGCAATGCACCACCAACTACGTGCTGTCTCGGTTAATATAATATGAATAATTGAATGCATTTAAAGATGCCTGAAAACACACACAACACTGGTGTAATATTCTACAGTATTTATTATTTATTTCACAAATCGATTTTCAGCAGTTGCATCATCATCAGGTACAATGGCATAACAGCCGAAAACTAGTTTGTGAAATAAATAGTAAATATCGTAGAATATTACAACAATGTTGTGTTTGTTTTAATTTGTAATGTATAAAATATTCTTCCGAGAAGCGACGAAACAGTCAGTCAATGCAATTAATGAATGCCTTTCTGTCTTTAATAACCAGCTGAGTCGGGCGAGTATATTCTGAACATGATAAGACATTATATTCATTCTTCAGGTGTATTATAAATTAATTAATGTTCTGCAAATGCATTCTTTTGTTGGTGTATCTACTGCATTAATTGGTGCAACCACATCTTGTATGAAATTATTTCATAATTAGTTTCTATCTTTCTTAATGGAAAATAAATTTCAATTTCTGCTTTTCATGTAATTCCCCCCCCCCCCTCCCCCCCCCCCCCCATTTCACTAAAACAATGACACATCACATTGTTAAATTCTATCACCCACCGATAACAACTGACAGTACTGTTGCACAACATTGAAGCATATATCACTTTAAATTGATTTCCTCTTAAAATATCACTTAATATCTGTGATGTGAATGTAATACTGTTTACTCTTTAAAACTACTATGTCCACTTTGCTGTCAATCACACCAATCATCTGAAACTATTAATTCTGCCACAGGAAGCAAAGCTTGTGTAACCATATTGTTCTGAGAATACTCTGGAATTGCCACCAAGAACAAATGTAGGCTCAAGCAATAAAATGAAACTATTTTTCCGTATTGTTCAAAGTTAGTCATTTTAGAGTAGTTATGTTTCTCCTTAATCTAACTTTCCAAAACTGTTAATTCAGACACTTATTCACAAACCGGTAAAACGTTCAATATATGTTCTGATGTACAACATAATTCCAGCAAAAACTTACTCCCTAATAACTTCAGAGTTGTGTGCAGTGATCAGCAGAAGTTAAAATCAAAGTCCTGTCCTTCGGTTAAATACAGCAATCAAAGGCTACTTAAAATTATTCCTTAGGAAGTAAAACTGAAATAATTTTTGTTTTGCTTGTTGATACAAACAATACACTACTCAATAGACATTATTATCACCATTTAAAATAACACTCACTTTATTCACAAGGTATTTGAATAACATGCAGTGGTCATTACAAGCTCAAGATTTTTTTTGAACTGATATTTTTACATAAATTATTTTAAAAATCAATTTTATAATTGTGCACAGAGAAGATGCTGATGGTGATGACACAGTGTTCTAGCTGTCGCGGATCGTCAGCGCTCTTGCGATTAGTGATCCGCACTGTTTGTCAGTGTAACACCACTGGATCACTTGCCAGGATCTTCCCCTTGCGACATGAAACAAACTGAAAAGACACCACCATTTTATTACCTACATCATACATAAAAGTACGTAGTTAAATCGTATACCTTTCTTGCCTACCTGATGCTGCCCAAGTGTAAAATAAAGATGGTGTTGCTTGCTGGAATATGGAGCATCACAGTCTCTGCAACTTTCTTTAAATTTTTGTAGATGTTCATCACCATTTTACGGGGATAATACTCATGCCAGGCAGAAAGAATGTGACCCAATTTTCATTGAGTGGTAATACTCACCAAGTAGCAGAGACCTGATGAATTAAATTTACATGATTTCTGATTGAAAGAGAAATTGCCTCACTTTTGGAGCAATTAAAATAATATTGTGAAAAGAAGAAATGTGTCATTTGCCTTTTAACAGATTAAATGTTTCTCTGTCCTATATTAAGTGTCTAAAACACTTTTGGATGCTGGCTTGAATAAAATTTCTCATTTGTTTTAAAAAGAACAGATATTGGGGAACACTAATAAGAATAGACCCCTTCATAAAGAAGCAAGTTTTAATAAAACTACAATGAAACCCCGCTTTTACTCTTTTCAAGGGAATGTGGGAAAATGTAAAATGAGGGAAATTAAACTGTAAAAGTTTTGTATAGGATACCCCCCCCCCCCCCTGGCACTTTATGTATGATATATGTACATAACAGCCATCAAAAGACTTGTCAGGGACTTGTTTGTTATCTAATGATGGTTTAGTATTTAATAAAAATCTCTGATGTGACTGGAACTGATAACTATCTGGGAAGTTGGAAGTTTCACTCAATTTCATGTTTCATAATTGATGTTTTTGAAAGACAGCAGCTGCCATTCATTATTTAAATAATGAAATACTGCACTTGTTGCATACTTTTTCATGCTTAGCATGACCAGTTTCAAGAATTTTTTCTCGTTGTCAAGTGCAAATGTGTACATAAGTATTTTGTGTGGTGTTTGAAAATGTGTTATTCTGCATCTCTTGCACCATAGTCATCTTTTTGAGGTTATTAGATGCTTTGCCTCATTAGTTATGTAGAAAACCGCACACATATGCAAACTATCACTCGCATTGTTTGCTTGTGTAACATCACAGAAAATAACAAATACTGCACTTCACAACGAGAATAAATTCTCAAAACATGTTTTGCTCAGCATGAATAAAATACGTAACCGGCGCTGTGTTTAAACTAAAACCATTTGAGCAAAGCAAAGTGAATGACGGTGTCAACTAGCACTCCAAGTGGCCATATGCTGAAACACACTAAATATGGTTCGACAAAAGTGTCACGATGATCACAACAATCACGAAAATGTATTTTTGCATTAGAGACAGTATGGAAATGGAAACGATATCTTCATTCGAATGAACCTAGTTACTCCAATCAGCCACCATGCCAAATAGAGCTTGGCAGCGGTGGGAGATTTTTTTCCATCTTTTACATGTTTACTGGTTCAAATCTGCTGAGTAGAGTGCCCTGGTGTCAAGAAACTTAACCACGTGTAAACACTGCTTGATGACCAGCATCGTGCCAGCGTCGTTTTTTCTCCACAAACATTTTTTCTTAATTGCGGGAAAACTATAAATATGTTGAAACAAAATGAGGTGAAAATTAACATTGTGGGCATAGGAAATATGATGGGACGGATAAATAAATGTCATAAATGGTGGGGAAATGCTAATTCTGGGAACATAAAAGCTGGGTTATACTGTATTTGGCAACACTTAACTCGACATATTCAAATATCCATTTCTTGAATCTTGTTACATAAAGTCAAAATATCCACGGGTGTGCTGCCGGTCTATAGTGTCCAACGGGCACAATATTTCGGCGATCATACATGTCGCCATCATCAGGTGAACTGACGGACTAAGCTCCTGTGAACGTGCCGGCACGGAGATCCGTACGCTATGGCTGCTCAGAGGGAACTGGGTTCGGTCGCGGCGCTGGCCGAATTAAATACCCTCCGCCCGCGGCGCGCTCCCTCCGCCGTCCGCGCCCCGCGCCACGGTCGCGCGGTGGAACAGATTGCGATGGCGTCTGAGATGACGTCGGAGTGATGGCTCCGTCCGCCGTGGTCGTATAGTTGGCATTCCATTAATAACTTGCAGCCACAACAGTGTATAGCAGAATCCTAACTTCTTCATGACTTGTAACAAGGACGATTTACTATCCTGAAATAGATCCACTGCTACAAATGCAGCACGTAGCATGTTGAGTGTTGGATATTCCAAAACTCATCTTTCTGAAAAGAGTTGAGATTTGTGACACTCTTCTCAAGGCGCCTCTTCTTCCCAGGTGTCTCCGATTCAGGTGACTTGCCTGAGATTCTTCTTCCGCAAATTTCAACTTACAGATTCTTATCACTGATTCTTTGCTGATTTGTAGGGCAGCTGCAGTTTGCTCCACCACTTAATCCAAAGGAAGCAAAAGCCACTCCTGCAAATTTCTCACTACTATGGCACTCTGGCAACTGGCTGTGCTTTAGGGCAGTGCAGCGGAAGTGCCAACACATTGATAGTCGATTGTGCCAGGCTCCCATTGCTTCATTGGTAGCTGGAGCCGTGCAGCCTGCTGCCTCTCAAGTGACAACTTGTTTCAATCAGACTATATGTGTGGTCCATATTATGCTCAGTTGTGTTCCACACAGGGCTTTGCTGTACTTTTTATTCAAATGATTGGAATCTGCTAGACACATTTAGCACATGTGTTTTTAGTTTTACAGACACATCTTCTACATGCAGATCTGTGACACTTACCACACTTGTCACTGTTCCCTTTGCAGAAGCTCATTTGCCACTTCTTTCACTTTCTGGTTGATTTTGGTTTTGTATCCTCTTCTTCTGTTTGTTGTTTTGCCTGCTTTTTCATTCCCTTGAGTTCGTATGCCAGCTGAAGTATGAACTTCATCCTTTCCATTTTCTTGTTCATTTATTTTGTATGTGACCTATGCATTTATTGCTGCCATGTCCAAAATGTTGTATATGATGTACGTCAACCATATACTATTTTTGTGGTTATTTGATCAACCAATCTACTCTGCACTTTGTTGCATTTCAGAATGTTATGGTTTCAGTTTTCTTCTTTTTTTATTTGCTTATTGCTACTTCAGCCTGTAGTATACTAAAAAAAAGGACATTTATATTCTTCTTTCTTTGAGATACATTCATGTTGCAGTCTTTGTTGCCAGTATGGCACAGGATGGTGGGAGAATGCCTTTCAGCATTTGCCTTATTTATCTCATCAGGGATTTTGTAACGATTCATGTTCATTGTAGCAACCGATAAAGTTTTATTTTAGCAAGTTGCAGAGACATGAAGAAGTTTTCTGTCGTCACATTTCTTCTTTGATTTAGAAATGGCTCCATGAGACACAGAATGACCTACTCTCTGAGTGGTTGCTTCTCTGTATGCATGCCCTCTTTTCCAGGGCATGGGAAAGCATTGCATATATACTTTGTTGCTACATCATCACCAACCCAGAATTTCATATCATATTTATTAGGCTTATTGGGCATGCATTCAGTGTACGTGCGTCTTGGGTTGCTTGCTAATAGTTGCTCGTCCATTGTTATATTTACTCCATGGCAGTCAGAACGAGCAGGATTTTCTATAAACTTTCCCCTAATTTCAGATACAAGAGCCATTTTGTTGGCTGGTAGGCATTCAAACTCGGGTTGATTTTTCATTGAAATGGAGAAATCTGAGAAGCTCTGAAATCTGTTCCTTGTCATAACATCCTTGATAAAAGGAGGTCCCCCAGAATGCAACAAAAGATCATTCACAGACATAACATTTGATTCTGTGTGTTTCTTCATGGGAAGTTGCATTGCTTGTAAAAAATAAGACCAAAAACCCAGATCACAGTATCATGTATTTGTTGACAAATAGTGGGACTATTTATCTCTTTTTAGAACATTCACAGCTAAGCTTCTGCCAAAAGGTGAAAAATTGGTTATCTCCCACTAAGCTTCATCCATAATGACCATCATTGTACAGGCCTGCTGTGATGAGTTAAGGATTGTTGTAGATGAACATCCAAATCATCCTCCTCTAATCCATCCTTGTTCACAATGTCTTAATCTTCATCATCAGTTGTCTTTGGTACAAAAACATCATTGTCATCAATGAAGTCAGTTTCTGATTCAATGTTGGAATTCTGTAAGAGAAGTTACATTTCTTCATCAAAGAGCTAGCCTTGATGAGTCATGTTCGAAAATGTTTTTCATGCACAAAGAATAATACCTCAGTGACAAAATATAAATTGTCGCACATATGTAGCATATATGCTACAGGACAACTGGGAAACCTGGAAAAAAACAAAGGATTTTTTCATCTGAAAAAAAAAAAAATTAGAATTCTGAGAATTTTTCATTATTTAGTTTTTGGTTAAATTTTCGTAGTTTTGACTAGTAAGAACTGATATGTAGCAAAGAATTTCATAAGAACTGATACTTTAACAAATAATTTTACTTTAGCCAACTACTGCAGAATAATACTACAGCATTAAAACATACATGAGAGAATAAAAGACTAGCTGCAAAGAAAATACATCTTTTGCAACAACAAAACACGGTGCTCACACAAGCATCTGCTGATAGCAAAGTGTGTCAAAGGCTTTAGGATGAAGACTATACAATACTTCATAACAACAAACTGCTTTTGATGAGCGTGACATCATAACAGTTTACATTTGGGGAAAATATTGTGAAAATATTGTGATGGTGGTTTGAGAAGCATTACTTTCACAATAAATTTTCTTTTAAGCAAGATGAATTACTTACATTTGAGAATGTGCGAGTGAATTTCTTAAATCTCTGAGTGTTTGACTCTCATTCAAAACATAACACTTTGAAGACCAGCCGCTTAGGAAAATTTCGGGTCCAGAAGACTAGCCATATGCCATTAATTAAAATTTGACTGGGACATTTGTGTTTAATATAACTTAAAGAGTAGCACATGCTAAAAAAGACCAAGCTTCAAGTTTAGTTTGCCATATTTAGTTTAGTTATTTCATAGATTACAAACTATGCAAATAATGATGCCAAAAAGTATAATTATCATTAAAAAAAGGACAGAGTGAGTTCTTGAGCAATTTCACTTGTAATTGACTTTTCTGTGAAAAGTGGCGAAGTGCTCGATGGAACTTGTATGCAGCCAGGTAACCCAGGAAATGTTATACAGCATTGAAATTTATAATCATGCTTGTTAGAAATATGCAGCTGCTGAAATTTAAGCTGTGTGCTTAGGATTCTCCCTAACCACACCATCAGAAACAAAACAGCAAAATGTTTTTGACAACCAGTGTTATATGTGAAAGCTAGCTTCTCTTATATCTGTACTGTATGTTATTAATTTAAACCATTAACTTTTCCCATCTGTGTTTTTGTACTACTTAACAGTGATGTTGCTATTTGTTGACTACATCATGTGTCCTAAACTCTGATTGTCTGCTGTTGATGGCTGGTGAGATCATGTGACTTGAGCTATGATTGGCTGACAAATTGTCATCAATGAAGTCAGTTTCTGATTCAATGTTGGAATTCTGTAAGAGAAGTTACATTTCTTCATCAAAGAGCTAGCCTTGATGAGTCATGTTCGAAAATGTTTTTCATGCACAAAGAATAATACCTCAGTGACAAAATATAAATTGTCGCACATATGTAGCATATATGCTACAGGACAACTGGGAAACCTGGAAAAAACAAAGGATTTTTTCATCTGAAAAAAAAAAAAAAATTAGAATTCTGAGAATTTTTCATTATTTAGTTTTTGGTTAAATTTTCGTAGTTTTGACTAGTAAGAACTGATATGTAGCAAAGAATTTCATAAGAACTGATACTTTAACAAATAATTTTACTTTAGCCAACTACTGCAGAATAATACTACAGCATTAAAACATACATGAGAGAATAAAAGACTAGCTGCAAAGAAAATACATCTTTTGCAACAACAAAACACGGTGCTCACACAAGCATCTGCTGATAGCAAAGTGTGTCAAAGGCTTTAGGATGAAGACTATACAATACTTCATAACAACAAACTGCTTTTGATGAGCGTGACATCATAACAGTTTACATTTGGGGAAAATATTGTGAAAATATTGTGATGGTGGTTTGAGAAGCATTACTTTCACAATAAATTTTCTTTTAAGCAAGATGAATTACTTACATTTGAGAATGTGCGAGTGAATTTCTTAAATCTCTGAGTGTTTGACTCTCATTCAAAACATAACACTTTGAAGACCAGCCGCTTAGGAAAATTTCGGGTCCAGAAGACTAGCCATATGCCATTAATTAAAATTTGACTGGGACATTTGTGTTTAATATAACTTAAAGAGTAGCACATGCTAAAAAAGACCAAGCTTCAAGTTTAGTTTGCCATATTTAGTTTAGTTATTTCATAGATTACAAACTATGCAAATAATGATGCCAAAAAGTATAATTATCATTAAAAAAAGGACAGAGTGAGTTCTTGAGCAATTTCACTTGTAATTGACTTTTCTGTGAAAAGTGGCGAAGTGCTCGATGGAACTTGTATGCAGCCAGGTAACCCAGGAAATGTTATACAGCATTGAAATTTATAATCATGCTTGTTAGAAATATGCAGCTGCTGAAATTTAAGCTGTGTGCTTAGGATTCTCCCTAACCACACCATCAGAAACAAAACAGCAAAATGTTTTTGACAACCAGTGTTATATGTGAAAGCTAGCTTCTCTTATATCTGTACTGTATGTTATTAATTTAAACCATTAACTTTTCCCATCTGTGTTTTTGTACTACTTAACAGTGATGTTGCTATTTGTTGACTACATCATGTGTCCTAAACTCTGATTGTCTGCTGTTGATGGCTGGTGAGATCATGTGACTTGAGCTATGATTGGCTGACAAAAGTGCGTTACATTTGTGATGTCAGTGCTTCGTAAGGCTGTGTTTGAACATGACTCACTGTTCTTTTTAACTGGGAAATCCGGGATTTTTTTTTTTCTTGTCCACATATAAACTTGCACTCTGGTATTGGAATGTGTTGAATATGCATATGTGAAGTTGCATCAGTGAGTAACAAGAACTCTGCATTATTGCTGACTGTGGCTGCTTCATTATTAGATTATTTACATATATTCAATGGTGTTGGACTGACCCCTTCGACTGTTCTATGTACAGGGACTGAAATGTCCAGTAAAATATAAATATTTCGTAAATCCTAATAAATCATTATAAAGAGGAGATAAATTATGAAACGTCATATTTTGTCACGAACGAAGTATAAAAGAGAGAGAGAGAGAGAGAGAGAGAGAGAGAGAGAGAGAGAGAGAGAGAGAGAGAGAGAGAGGGGGGGGGGGGGGGGATGTGACACAAAAGAAAAAACGTGACGGTGTAGGGCTAAAGAGAAAGGAAGTGGTCGAAAATGACATGACCATGTGTATCATGAATGGAGATATGAAGTGATAAAGTAGTAGCAAATATATTTCATCAAGGTAATGTGATAGGAATTTCATTTTTGTACTAAATAAACTTTGAAATTTCTATGGTAAAGAACTTGAAATTTAACAGTGATTGTTTATAAAATTCTGAATGTATCTATTTATCCAGTATTCATATTTTTAAGGGAGATGAAACATAATTGCGATGACTGACTGGAATTCAATAGTAGAAAAAGGAAGAGCGAGAAAAAATTAGTTGGAGAGTATTCACTGGGCAAAAGGAATGAATGATGAAGCTGTGTCATAGAATTTTGCAGAGAGAACCATTTAATATTTGCTAACACTTGGCTTAAGAATCTTGAAAGAAGGTTGTGAACGTGAAAGAGAGAGAGAGACATTGGAATGTTTCAGATACATTGTGTAATGGTTGTTGTTGTTGTTGTTGTTGTTGTTGTCGTGATGACTGGGTGTTGTGTGATGTCCTTGGGTTAGTTAGGTTTAAGTAGTTCTAACAAGGGAACCTCCCCATCGCACCCCCCTCAGATTTAGTTATAAGTTGGCATAGTGGATAGGCCTTGAAAAATGGAACACAGGTCAATCCAGAAAACAGGAAGAAGTTGTGTGGAACTATGAAAAAAATAAGCAAAATATACAAACTGAGTAGTCCATGTGCAATATAGGCAACTTCAAGGACAATTTGAGCTAAGGAACACCGTGGTCCCGTGGTTAGTGTGAGCGGCTGCGGAACGAGAGGTCCTTGGTTCGAGTCTTCCCTCAAGTGAAAATTTTACTTTCTTTATTTTCGCAAAGTTCCGATCTGTCCGTTCATTCATTGACATCTCTGTTCACTGTAATAAGTTTAGTGCATGTGTTTTGCGACCGCACCCCAAAACTGTGCGATTAGTAAACGAAAGGACATGCCTCTCCAATGGGAACCGAAAACATTTGATCGAAAGGTCATAGGTCAACCGATTCCTCCCCAGGAAAACACGTTGATATATTCTATACGACACTGTTGACGGCATGTGTGTCACATGACAGGAATGCGTTGTCGACCCACCTAACTTGTACACTTGGCGAAAGGGTAAAATGATTCTTCTACCTTGCCCGATTTAGGTTTTCTTGTGGATGTGATAATCACTCCCAAAAAAGTGATGAAAACATAAGAGTTTGTCACATAAACTGAAAATAAAAAGTTAAACTTTTCACTCGAGTGAAGACTTGAACCAAGGACCTCTTGTTCCGCACCTGATCATGCTAACCACGGGACCACGGCGCTCCTGGGCTCATAGTAACCTTGATGTTGCTTATCTTGCACATGGATTGCTCAGTTTGTATATTTTGCTTATTTTTTTCGTGGTCCCACACAACTTCTTCCTATTTTCTCGATTGATCTGTGTTCAGTTTTTCAAGGCCTATCCACTGCGCCAACTTATAACTAAATCTGAGGGGGGTGCGATGGGGAGGTTCCCTTGTAAGTTCTAGGGGACTGATGACCATAGATGTTAAGTCCCATAGTGCTCAGAGCCATTTGAACCATTTTTGTTGTTGTTGTTGTTGTTGTTGTTGTGGTGGTGGTGGTGGTGGTGGTGGTGGTGGTGGTCTTCAGCCCAAAGATTAGTTTGATGCAGCTCTCAATGCTACTCTGTCTTGTGCAAGCCTATTTATTTCTGAATAACCACTGCAACCCACATCCTCCAAATCTTCTTACTGTGTTAATTTTTTGGTCTTCTCTATGATTTCTACCCCCAACACTCCCTGCTGATAGTAAATTGGTGATCCCTTCATGTCTTGGAATGTGTCCTGTCAACCAGTGCCTTATTTTAGTAAAGCTTTGCCACAGATTTCTTGTATTTCCGATGCTGTTAAGTACCTCTTCATTAGTTACACGATCTACACATCTGATCGTCAGCATTCTTCTGTAACACCACATTTCAAAAGCCTCCATTTTCTTCTTATTCATTGTCCATGTTTCACTTCGATACATGGCTACACTTAGACAAGTATCTTCAGAAAAGGCTTCGTAGCCCTGAAATCTATATTTGATGTTAACAAATTTTTCGTCTTCAGAAATGCTTTTCTTGCCATTGGCAGTCTCTATTTTATACCCTCTCTACATTTTTGCCATCATCAGTTATTTTGTTGCGCAAATATAAAACTCACCTACTGATTTTAATGTTTCATTTCATGATCTAACTTCCTCAGCATCGCCTGATTTAATTAGCCTAGATTCTATTATCCTTGTTTCTCCATTGTTGACGGTCATCTTATATCCTCCTTTCAAGACACTGTCCATTCTGTTCAACTGCTCTTCCAAGTTCTTTTGCTGTCTCTGACAGAGTTACAAAGTCATTGGCAAACCTCTCAAAGTTTTTACTTCCTCTCCCTGAATTTAATTCCTTCCCAATTTTTTTACTACATGATCAATGTACAGATTGAATAACAGTGGGAATAGGCTATAACCTTGTCTCACTCCCTTCTAAACCACTGCATTTTGACTCTTATAAATGACGTCTGGTCTCGATCTTCCCCGATGTCGGCTTCTATCAGTTTTTTCCATTCGTCTGTTAGTATCTTGCAACTTTGATTTATTAAATTGATAATTTGGTGACATTCACACCTGCCAGCATCTGCTTTGATTGTAACTGGAATTATTACACACTTCTTGAAGTCTGAGGGTATTTCACCTATCTTATACATCTTACACACCAGATAGAATACTTTTGTCATGGCTGATTCTACCAAGGCTATCAGTAGTTCTTACGGAATATTGTATATGCTGTGGGCCTGCTTTTGACTTAGGCCTTTCAGTGCTCTCTCATATTCTTCTTACAGTATCATACCTCTCATCTCATTTTCATCTACATCCTCTTCCCTTTCTGTAATGTTGCTTTTAAGTTCATCTCCGTTGTATAGGCTCTCTATATACTACTCCCATCTTCCAGCTTTCCTGTCTTTGCTTAGTACTGATTTTCCATCAGAGCTCCTGATATTCATACAGCTGCTTCTCTTTTCTCCAAAGGCCTCTACAATTTTCCTGTAGGCATTATCTATCAATCCCCCAATGAAATATGCGTCGAAATCCTTATATTTGCCTTCTAGCCATTCCTGCTTCGCTATTTTGCACTTCCCGCCAATCTCATATTTCAGCTTGTACTCCTTTTGCCTGTTTTATTTACTGCTTTTTTATATTTTCTCATTTCATAAATTTTATTCAATATTTTCTGTGGTATCCCAAGGATCTTTTTGTACTAGGTCTTGTCTTCTCCCCCCTCCCCCTTTTGTCCTCTGTTGCCTTCACCGTTTCATCTCGCAAGGTTATCCAAACGTCTTCTGCTGTATTTCCTCCCTCTGTCTAGTTAGCTCTCTCTGAAACTCTAAACAATCTCTCGTTCTTTCAACTTATCTGTGTACCATCTCATTAATTTCCTATCCTTTTGAAATTTTTTTTCAATTTTATTATACAGGTCACAAAAGTTGTGGTGAGTCCACATTTGCCCCTGGAAATGTTGTATGATTTAAAACCTGTTTCTGAAATCTCTGTCTTACCAGTGTATAATCAATCTGTAACCTTCTGGTGTCTCCAGGTCTCTTCCATGCGTTCAGTCTTCTTTCATGATTTTAAAACCAAGTGTTAATGATTAAATTTTGCTCTGTGCAAAATTCTACCAGGTGATTTCCTCTTCCATTTCTTCCCCACAGTATTTCATAATCACCTACTGTTTAACATTCTCTTCCTTTTCCTACTATTGAATTCCATCCCCATCACAATTAAATTTTCATTTCTCGTAACTGTCTGAATAATTTCATTTATTTCATCATACATTTCTTCAATCTCTTTATCATCTGTGGAGCTAGTCGGCATATAAACTTGGACTGCTGTGGATAGTGTGGTCTTAGTGCCTATCTTGGCCACAATAATGTATTCACTACGCTGTTCATAGTAGATTATCAGCATTCTTATTTTCTTATTTATCATTAAATGTACTCCTACATTACCCCTATTTGATTTTGTATTTATAACCCTATATTCACATGACCAGATGTCTTGTTCCATCTGCCACTGAACTTTGCTAATTCCCACTATAACTAACTACATCCTATCCATTTCTGTTTTTAAATGTTCTAACCGACTTGCCTGATTAATAGATCTAGCATTTCACACTTTGCACCATAGAGTGCCAGTTTTGTTTTTCCTGATAACAGCATCCTTCTGAGTAGAACCTGCTGGGAGATTTGAAGGGGGTCTATTTTATCTCCAGAATACTGTACTAAAGAGCATGCTATCATCTTTTAACAATACAGTAGAGCTGCATGCCCCTGGGGAAAGTTATGGGTATAGTTTCCCCTTGCTTTCAGCCATTTGCAATGGTAAGGTAGAGATTTTGAAATCAGAATCCAAATAACAGAACATTTCCATTACTAGATGTGGCCTTTGACTGTATCTCTTGATAATAAACTGTGGATTAAAATTTTAAAAATCACAGATACATAGGACATTAAGGAATTGGATGTGGATAAATTGAAACAAAGTGAGGTTATCAGGAGTTTCAAAGGGGGTATAAGGCAACAGTTGATTAAAATAGGCAAAAGAAGTAAAATAGAAGATGAATGGGCAGCTTTGAGAGATCAGATAGTGAAGACAGGAGAGAAACAGCTATGCAAAAAGCCAAGGTCCAGGAGGAACCACTGGATAACGTGCAATATATTAAATTTAATAAATGAGAGGAAAGTTTAAAAATGTTGAAAATGAAAGGGAATAAAAATGTCTGAAGGACATAAATTATCAGATATTACAGAATGGCACAGCAGGAATGGTTAAAGGAGAAACTTGAGGGAAGTATTGTGGATAGGGAAGAGGAAATTCGTAAAGATGATTTGGAACGTATGATAAGATGAAAAGAATTTGACTGAGCATTGAAAGACTCACTGAAACAGGCATCTGGTTTAAATGACATTTACAACAGCTATTACGATCCTTGGGAGAACCAACCATACATAACTGTTCCAGCTGATATGTAGGATAATTGAGACAGATAAAATCACCTCAACTCCAAGAAGAAAGTAATAATCCCAACATTGAAAAAAGCAGATGCTGATAGGTGTGCTTGTTACTAAAAATCAGTTTAATATATTAACACTAACTAAGCAGATGAGAATTCAAGACTGATAGAAGCCCTCCAGGTTTAACACCAGTTTTGGTTCTAATGAAATGTAGGAACACTTACTTAACACTAGAACCGCCGGAACTAGTACTATACTTAGAACTGCCGATGTGGTCCAAGTGACCATTTTCTTTGTAAGTACATGCTGTGCTGTTTAATGTAAATATTAATGACCTCGATAACAATGTATCACTTTAATTACGTTTAATAACAGTATCACTGTATTTTACAACAACAATGGGAACATTATATTACTAATATTAAAGAACATAGTTCACAATATTTATCTGCAACCATACTAATTGTATTGCAGTAGTTTTAAAATTAATAGAAATTAATCTTACTGGAGAAACTAAGTACCCATGAATTTATTAAGAGAAAGACAAATCATAAAATATGACCATGTATAGTACCTAATCCTACTTACAAGCATTACAAACTACTGTCTTTATTACTTTATATGTACACGGCCCACAAACATATCTCTTGCATTTACTGCACACTTCATTTGTCTTGTTTCTGCTTTTCCTTGTTTGGCATAGTTTTCTTACTTTCGCAGGAATTTTCGCTTCTCCTCTTTCTTCATCACCATCGTCCTTTTCTTCCTTTTCTTTTCCATCCGTTGGCATCCTTTCCTGATTTCTGGTTTCCATATAGGCTCTACGTGATTCTTCTGCTACATTTAGGATGAAATTCCTCCTACTTATTTTGATCCCCGTCACTAGCTTGAAAATGATCCATGCGTTGATGGTTGCTAAATCAAGGATATTGTGAAACACGTGTACAGGCCATCGACGAGTACCAGAGCGGACAGAATATTTCCTCGACATCTACAGCAAATTTTGTGCTATTGTAGAAGCTCACTGTTTTGGGAAGGTGTTTCGAATTATTTTGTATTTCAACATCTGTGTGCGTGGTGCTATACAGAAGAACATTTTTGTTCTTTTTCCCTTGGTAAACAGTCAGAGCACCACCTTCCCTTTTCAAGAGAACAGACATATAAAGAGGAGTTTTCATTTTTTTTTATAGTGTTCAGAATTCCTTTTTTTGCACAATTAATAGTGCTGACAAGACTAGTTTTCTCTTTTTCCAGTCTCTCCCCAAGTGTGACTGAAGTGAAAAAATTATCAGTAGTCACATTTTGCCCCTTATTGCGATATGGAGCTACCAACTTCATTACTACTTGTTCTGGAAGTTTCCCGTTAGGTGCCCTCTGTTCGTTCTTTCCTACATAAGGGAACCCATTACAAAGATATTTTGTTTCTACATCTGCTAGAAGCCAGAATTTGATTCCGAATTTATCAGGCTTATTTGGCATATATTGCAAATATGGACACCTGATTCTGCTGGGGAAAAGTTGTTCGTCCTCAGTGACATTTAATCCAGGTATGTAATTCAACTGACAGTTTTCTATAAAATGGTTTCAAGTAGTTGATGTTGTTGTTATGGTCTTCAGTCCTGAGACTGGTTTGATGCAGCTCTCCATGCTACTCTATCCTGTGCAAGCTTCTTCATCTCCTAGTACCTACTGCAACCCACGTCCTTCTGAATCTGTTTAGTGTATTCATCTCTTGGTCTCCCTCTACGATTTTTACCCTCCACGCTGCCCTCCAATACTAAATTGGTGATCCCTTGATGCCTCAGAACATGTCCTACCAACCGATCCCTTCTTCTAGTCAAGTTGTGCCCCAAACTTCTCCCCAATCCTATTCAATACCTCCTTGTTAGTTCTATGATCTACCCATCTAATCTTCAGCATTCTTCTGTAGCACCACATTTCGAAAGCTTCTATTCGCTTCTTGTCCAAACTACTTATCGTCCATGTTTCACTTCCATACATGGCTACGCTCCATATAAATATTTTCAGAAACGACTTCCTGACACTTAAATCTATACTCGATGTTAACAAATTTCCCTTCTTCAGAAACACTTTCCTTGCCATTGCCAGTCTACATTTTATATCCTCTCTACTTCAATGATCATGAGTTATTTTGCTCCCCAAATAGCAAAACTCCTTCACTACTGTAAGTATCACATTTCCTAATCTAATTCCATGAGCATCACTTGACTTAATTCGACTGCATTCCATTATCTTCGTTTTGCTTTTGTTGATGTTCATCTTATATTCTCCTTTCAAGACACTATCCATTCCGTTCAACTGCTCTTCTAAGTCCTTTGCTCTGTCTGACAGAATTATAATGTCATCGGCGAACCTCAAAGTTTTTATTTCTTCTCCTTGGATTTTAATACCTACTCTGAATTTTTCTTTTGTTTCCTTCACTGCTAGCTCAATATACAGATTGAATAACATCGGGGAGAGGCTACAACCCTGTCTCACTCCCTTCCCAACCACTGCTTCCCTTTCATGCACCTCGACTCTTACAACTGCCATCTGGTTTCTGTACAAATTGTAAATAGCCTTTCGCTCCCTGTATTTTACCCTTGCCACCTTCAGAATTTGAAAGAGAGTATTCCAATCAACATTGTCAAAAGCTTTCTCTAAGTCTACAAATGCTAGAAACGTAGGTTTGCCTTTCCTTAATCTAGCTTCTAACGTAGGTTTCCTTAATCTAGCTTCTAAGATAAGTCGTAGGGTCAGTATTGCCTCACGTGTTCCAACATTTCTACGGAATCCAAACTGATCTTCCCCACGGTCGGCTTCTACCAGTTTTTCCATTCGTCTGTAAAGAATTTGTGTTAGTATTTTGAGGCCGTGAGTTATTAAACTGATTGTTCGGTAATTTTCACATCTGTCAGCACCTGCTTTCTTTGGAATTGGAATTATTATATTCTTCTTGAAGTCTGAGGGTATTTCGCCTGTCTCATACATCTTGCTCACCAGATGGTAGAGTTTTGTCAGGACTGGCTCTCCCAAGGCCATCAGTAGTTCTAATGGAATGGTGTCTACTCCCGGGGCCTTGTTTCAACTCAGGTCTTTCAGTGCTCTGTCAACGCTTCACGCAGTATCATATCTCCCATTTCATCTTCATCTACATCCTCTTCCATTTCCATAATATTGTCCTCAAGTACGTCACCCTTGTATAGACCCTCTATATACTCCTTCCACCTATCTGCTTTCCCTTCTTTGCTTAGAACTGGGTTTCCATCTGAGCTCTTGACATTCATACAAGTGGTTCTCTTCTCTCCAAAGGTCTCTTTAATTTTCCTGTAGGCGGTATCTATCTTACCCCTAGTGAGATAAGCCTCTACATCCTTACATTTGTCCTCTAGACATCCCTGCTTAGCCATTTTGCACTTCCGTCGGTCTCATTTTTGAGATGTTTGTATTCCTTTTTGCCTGCTTCATTTATTGCATTTTTATATTTTCTCCTTTCATCAATTAAATTCAATATTTCTTCTGTTACCCAAGGATTTCTACTAACCCTTGTCTTTTTACCTACTTGATCCTCTGCTGCCTTCACTACTTCATCTCTCAAAGCTACCCATTCCTCTTCAACTGTGTTTCTTTCCCCCATTCCTGTCAATTGTTCCCTTATGCTCTCCCTGAAACTCTGTACAACCTCTGGTTTAGTCAGTTTACCCAGGTCCCATCTCCTTAAATTCCCACCTTTTTGCAGTTTCTTCAGTTTTAATCTACAGTTCGTAACCAATAGATTGTGGTCAGAGTCCACATCTGCCCCTGGAAATGTCTTACAGTTTAAAACCTGGTTCCTAAATCTCTTGTCTTATCATTATACAAGGTGTTACAAAAAGATACGGCGAAACTTTCAGGAAACATTCCTCACACGCAAATAAAGAAAAGATGTTATGTGGATATGTGTCCGGAAACGCTTAATTTCCATGTTAGAGCTCATTTTAGTTTCATCAGTATGTACTGTACTTCCTCGATTCACCGCCAGTTGACCCAATAGAAGGAAGGTAATGTTGACTTCGGTGCTTGTGTTGACATGTGACTCATTGTTCTACAGTACTAGCATCAAGCACATCAGTACGTAGCATCAACAGGTTAGTGTTCATCACGAACGTGGTTTTGCAGTCAGTGCAATGTTTACAAATGCAGAGTTGGCAGGTGCCCATTTGATGTATGGATTAGCATGGGGCAATAGCCGTGGCGCGGTACGTTTGTATCGAGACAGATTTCCAGAACGAAGGTGTCCCGACAGGAAGACGTTCGAAGCAATTGATCGGCGTCTTAGGGAACACGGAACATTCCAGCCTATGACTCGCGACTGGGCAAGACCTAGAACGACGAGGACACCTGCAATGGACGAGGCAATTCTTCGTGCAGTTGACGATAACCCTAATGTCAGCGTCAGAGAAGTTGCTGCTGTTCAAGGTAACGTTGACCACGTCACTGTATGGAGAGTGCTACGGGAGAACCAGTTGTTTCCGTAACATGTACAGCATGAGCAGGCACTATCAGCAGCTGTTTGGGTACACTACTGCGAATGGTTCATCCAGCAATGTGTCAATCCTCATTTCAGTGCAAATGTTCTCTTTACAGATGAGGCTTCATTCCAACATGATCAAACTGTAAATTTTCACTATCAACATGTGTGGGCTGATGAGAATCCGCACGCAATTGTGCAATCACGTCATCAACACAGATTTTCTGTGAACGTTTGGGCAGGCATTGTTGGTGATGTCTTGGTTGGGCCCCATGTTCTTCCACCTACGCTCAATGGAGCACGTTATCATGATTTCGTACGGGATACTCTACCTGTGCTGCTAGAACATGTGCCTTTACAAGTGGCAACATGTGGCTCATGCATGATGGAGCTCCTGCACATTTCAGTCGAAGTGTTTGTACGCTTCTCAACAACAGATTCGGTGACCGATGGATTGGTAGAGGCGGACCAATTCCATGGCCTCCACGCTCTCCTGACCTCAACCTTCTTGAATTTCATTTATGGTTGCATTTGAAAGCTCTTGTCTACGCAACCCCGGTACCAAATGTAGAGACTCTTCATGCCCGTATTGTGGACGGCTGTGATACAATACGGCATTCTCCAGGGCCGCATCAGCGCATCAGGGATTCCATGCGATGGAGGGTGGATGCATGTATCCTCGCTAACGGAGGACATTTTGAACATTTCCTGTAACAAAGTGTTTGGAGTCACGCTGGTACGTTCTGTTGCTGTGTGTTTCCATTCCATGATTAATGCGATTTGAAGAGAAGTAATAAAATGAGCTCTAACATGGAAAGTAAGTGTTTCTGGACACATGTCCACATAACATATTTTCTTTCTTTGTTTGTGAGGAGTGTTTCCTGAAAGTTTGGCCGTACCTTTTTGTAACACCCTGTATAATCTGTCTGAAACCTGTCAGTATCTCCGCGCTTCTTCCCTGTATACAACCTTCTTTTATGATTCTTGAACCAAGTGTTAGCTATGATTAAGTTGTGCTCTGTGCAAAATTCTACCAGGCGGCTTCCTCTTTCATTTTTTAACCCCAATCCATATTCACCTACTACGTTTCCTTCTCTCCCTTTTCCTACTACCGAATTCCAGTCACCCATGACTATTAAATTTTCGTCTCCCTTCACTATCTGAATAATTTCTTTTATTTCATCATACATTTCTTCAATTTCTTCGTCATCTGCAGAGCTAGTTGGCATATAAACTTTTACTACTGTAGAAGGCGTGGGCTTCGTGTCTATCTTGGCCACAATAATGCGTTCACTGTGCTGTTTGTAGTAGCTTACCCGCACTCCTATTTTTTATTCATTATTAATCTGACTCCTGCATTACCCCTATTTGATTTTGTATTTATAACCCTGTATTCGCGTGACCAAAAGTCTTGTTCCTCCTGCCAGCGAACTTCACTAATTCCTACTATATCTAACTTTAACCTATCCATTTCCCTTTTTAAATTTTCTAACCTACCTACTCGATTAAGGGATCTCCGATCCGTAGAATGCCAGTTTTCTTTTTCCTGATAACGACGTCCTCCTAAGTAGTCTCTGCCCAGAGATCCGAAGGGGGGACTATTTTACTTCCGGAATATTTTACCCAAAAGAACGCCATCATCATTTAACCATACAGTAAAGCTGCATGCAAGTAGTTGATATAAGCGCAAATTTGTCACTTTTCAAACGTTCCGACCGTGTATTTTTTTCATCAAAACGCAGATATTTCAAAATTTCTCGAAACCTGTTTCTGCTCATTGTGTCAGTGATAAATGGGGCTCCCCACTTTTTCGACTACAACTCATCTACTTCAATACATCTGGCACCTAGTGCACCACAAACATATAATAAAGCAACAAATGCATCTAATTCTTCCAAATTCAAACTCCAGGAATCATTTCCAAGAAGCCGTTGTACCTCTGCTTCTGTGCATTTCTTTATGTGTTTCAACATTGATTGATCAACTAAAAGGCGCCAGGCACTCGAAGCATTATGATTTGAGATGTGCTGCTTTGCATGTGGAGTAGGTCCCTGTGTTTCTTTCAATATATTCTATTGACCTATCCTAACTGGATTAGTAAAACGGAAGTCTGCTTCAGTCCACTCCGTGATCCCATCCTTCCCCAGGTTCTGGAAGTGAACCCTCACTTCGTTCTCCTCTTCTACGTCGATTCTGTATTGGTCCACTTACAAGAGGTGCAGTTATTTTTTTACCCAGGGTAGGTCCTTCCCTGGCATTGTTTATATTACTGCTTGGTCCTGGTTCAGCAACTGCGCGAGGAAAGAGACAATTAGAAAGCTACAACTCATTATAAAGATAACATACCACACAATAAAATAGCAGTAACAGAAGTAGCAGTAGAAGTGTCAGCTCTGTTATAATAGTGATCATTATTCATATAGTAACAATAACAATAATAATAATAATAATAATAATATAAGTGAATGTAAATTACCTTCATATTCAGTCTCGGAGCTGTCACTATCCACATTAGCGACAGGTTGGTAATCTTCATCTGTAGAATCTTCCACAAGGTCCTCAACTTCAGGATCATTTTCAGCATCTGATTCGTACAAAAGTGTTACAATTTCTTCATCTGAAAGTGGCCGTGGCCGTGGTTTGTATCGCTGTGACATCTGAGCCATGTCTACTGCTCTGAGACCAGTACTCAAATGTTTATGCGAAACCCAATAGCAAACAATAAATGACATATTGCTTTGTTGAGCTTTTAAATTCAAACAATGTGAATAAACTTCAGTAACCAACATATTTAGTACATTGTTGATGAGTGCTAAGAATAAATCTGGGGAGTGACGCACAACAATCTTTAAATAATCTGTTTTCAAATTTACATGTAATGTGGTCAAATTGACCACTCGGCGGTCCTAGTGTTAAACCTAGAAGAAAGATTTAAGAAGGGGAAATGTACATTTATAACATCTGTTTGAAAAAACTCAGTGCTGCAGTCCGGAACCGCAGGACTGCTACGGTCGCAAGTTCGAATCCTGCCTCGGGCATGGGTGTGTGTGATGTCCTTAGGTTAGTTAGGTTTAAGTGGTTCTAAGTTCTAGGGGACTTATGACCTAAGATGTTGAGTCCCATAGTGCTCAGAGCCATTTTTTTGAAAAAACTCATTGACTTTCTGATTATCTATAACTTGTACGAGGGGTGGTCACAAAATTCTAGTCATCACCTTGAAACAATAAATTTATGTAAATAATTTTTTACCAATAATCAGAATTACTGGTTGGAGCAGTATGCATGAGGGAAAGACAACCACTTGCCTATAGCTGGACTTTTGATGTGGCCAAGGGAATGTGTGTGTGAATTTCTGTGTGGTTGTTTGTGTCAAAGTATGTGCTATTGCTGAAAAAAAGAGCTAATGCTCGAAAACTGGTGTGAATGCTGTTTTCTGTTATATATTACTGTGCTCTGTGCATCAGTCCATTCTAGATGAGTGGTTGCCTTTTCCTTGTGTCATGTCATTAATTGTTTGTTTGTTTGCAGGTACATGTCTGCAGTCTCAGTACATATTGAAATTCCCACACAGCAGTACTGTGGCATACTTGTAGAGGAACTAAATCAAAGTGGCGCAATAATTTGATAAAGTGGAATATCGTGTGGCGATTCATTTTCTGCATATGAAGGGAACGACACCTTCATAGTACATGCTGAGTTGGTGGAAATGCATATTACACAGAGGTTAGGTGGTGCAGACACTCTTCCTGGTTAACCAAGTCTGAATGATGGAGAATGAAGTGGCAACCCGTCTGCCTGTGAAGAGGCCATGCTGCTTGAAGAGCAGCATGTCACAATTGAAGCAGTACTGAAAAATTTTGTACAAATCGGTCATGGATAAGTTTACAAGGTCTAGTACGACATTTTGTACATGACACAGGTCACCACGTGATATGTTCCACAACTACTTACACCAAGACCTGTTGAACCAAGGTAGCAGCAAAAATGTTGCATCTGTGTCACATCAGTTCAGAATAATTTATAATCACTATAAACAAATGCTTGGTGTGCCATTATGACCACGAGACAAAGGAGCAAAGTAAACATGTGGATTCATGTTTACTGAGAATGGGGAAGACCATCATTCAGCAAGGTGATGCTGAATGTTTTTTTGGGATTTACATGGTGTAGAGATAAGAGATCATGCTTTTGACGGACATACCGTCACTGGAGTATACTACCAAAATCAGTGGATGTGTTTCCTGAAGGTTGTCAGAACAAAGCATTGCAGGAAGCAATCGGAGGGGGTGTTCCTGTTCCAGGATAATGCCCCAGCTCATTCTTCAAAGGGAATGGTTAATGCACACTGGTTCTTCTTTTGGCTATCAGATTTTGCATCACCCTCCATATTCTCCTAACATAGCACCCAGTGACTTATACTTCTTTCCTAAGATGAAGAAACAGTTGCTTGGTTGGTATTTCCAGAGTGATGACAGGATGGTTTTCAAGGTGGAAAGTTTCTTGGACAGCCAAAATGCAGATTCATTGTCCACCAAGACATTCATTGTTTGTAAAAAAATTTTCACATTGGTGGGTGAGTATGTAGAGAAGAACCAATGCCATCACCAAGTTTCAAGGTTGTAGCTTGATTTTTTTCAAGGTGATAATTAAAGCAGTATGACCACCCCTATACAGAAACCCGACTGCAGTTATAAGAGGTGGAGGACATGCATGATAAGCTGTAGCTGAGAAGGTAGTGAAACAGGGTTGCAGTGTAACCTAAGAAATTAAAATTAAAGGAGGAATAAATAAATAAATAAATCAGGAAACGCTGAGAAAAGTTCTACACACACATATACAGGATGGAGAACACCAGACCAGGAAAGAAACTACTCGACATCATAACAAAGAGTTAATGCAGCACGGAGTGCCTAAAGCAGATCCAGAGGGACATGCAACAGATAAACATAGAAAATTTCGAAGACCGCAACAAGTGCCAGAGTAAAATCGTGAATGTGAAGTTCGGGCAAAAAACAATGCAACAACCTGGTAAAAAGTGGACAGACAAATAGAAGAGAGAACATTGTGGGAGGACGAAGAGTTTCTGGAAGAGGAAGGGGGAAACATCGAAAAATAAAATCATGAATTCAATTTCAGTCACTCTCCTAAAGGGGAATAATCGATTGAATAAATAAATATTAAATAAAAAACTTTGAGGTGTGCCGATAACATTGCAGTTCTGCCAAAGATGGCAAAGGACTTGGAAGATAAGTTGAATGAAATGGACAGTTCCCAGAATGAAATTTTCACTTTGCAGTGGTGTGTGTGCTGATATGAAACTTTGTGGAAGATTAAAACTATGTGCCGGACCAAGACTCGAACTCAAGACCTTTGCATTTCGCGGGCCCATGCTCGCAGTGAGGACGAGGAGGTGAGGTACTGCCAAAACTAAAGTTGTGAGGACGGATCGTGAGTCGTGCTTAGGTAACTCCGATGGTAGAGCACTTGTCCGCAAAAGGCAAAGGTACTGAGTTTGAGTGTCGGTCCAGCACACAGTTTTAATCTGCCATGAAGAAATGGATAGTGTCTCACAAGGAGAGGTCCCCAGCTGTGGGATTGTCTTTTTGAAACAATCTGTACGGCGATGTCAGTTAGGGTCCAAAGAATCGTACACTGCAGCCACTCTGCCTGGTGGTCCCTCGTCTGGGGGGAATCAGAATTTCTCATGATAGTCTATGGACTTAATAATAATATGTATTTACGGATTGTGTATGTAGTGTAATGGTTAAGGTGATGATCTCATAAGCAAAAGATTGTGAGGGTTAAATCTTGTCAGGTATTTTGAATTTTTTTAGTTCTAAATCTTTATGGAAATAACTCTGATTACTATGTTTACACACATTTTAAATTTATATTTCTTTGTCACATTTTAGTCAACATATTAACTTCCTCATTTGCTCTTGTTTTTCCTTCGTATCATTCTTTTCCACTTTGATTCTTTGTGTATTTGAATTCAATTATTTTTATGTATTCATCATGATGTTTAAACATTTGAAAGTGGTGATCTGTGTGTGAAAAAAAACAATTTAATTATTTTGATTTATTTATCATGATGTTTAAACATTTGAAAATGGTGATCTGTGGGTTAAAAAAACAAAAGATGAAATTATCTATTTATATGGACCATGCAATAGAGTCAGGAATGTATTTTTGTTACAAGATGTATATCATTTTGGAAAACAGTCATCATACAGAAATTCAAAACATAAATTCTTATTGGAACATAGACAAAATAACAAGGATGATGGTTTAAACGGAAGCTGGGATATAAGAAAAATGAAATTCAAGCAAAGTGAGAAATAGAAATAATGAATCATTAACATGAATGTAGACGATAAAAATAGAAGAAATTAAATTGATGTTAACACATAAAAATAATCAAAACCACATGGACAAGAATTACAAGTGGGAAAAGATTGATAGGAAGAAAAAGAGAGCAAATTTGTATTTCATATGTTGACTAAGACGACACGATAGAGGAATACAAAAGAAAATTACATTTAAACCAATTAATTGAATAAAAATAATGGTCAAAGTCATTTCCATAAAGAATTAAAAATAAAAAATTTCGAAATGCCTGACAAGATTTGAATCCACAGTCTTTTGCATGTATCAGTACCGTAACCATTACACTATGCAACCAATCTGTACATTAATGCTATTTTTAGTAGTTATAGAGCATCAACAAAATACTGAAATTTTCTTTTTTCGTCGATCACCTGCAAACAAGGATCCACAAGGGTGAGAGGCTGCAGGCTGTGATTCCTTGGACGTACCATTGTGTAGATTGTTTCAAAAAGTTGATCCCACCACTGGGGACGTCTCCTCATCAGATAAATTAACATTAACAAAAACAGAAGTAGAGCATTATTTTATAGTCAAATTAAATGAAGACTGAAGGAATTAGATTAGGAAATGAGACAGTAAAAGTAATGGAAGAGTTTTGCTATTTTGACAGGAAAATAACTAACAGTGGCAGAAATAAACAGTATATAAAATGCAAACTGGCAATAGCAGGAAAAGCATTTCTGAGAGGGTTAATTTGTTAACATTGAATATAAATGTAGGAAGTGACAAGTTGCAGTTACTCTTGTGTGAGAAACTTCATAGCTTCTGCTTGTCAGAGTACAACTTAAATTTATTTGTAGTGCCATATACTGCACTGCCTGCATTTTTGTAATTTCATTGTATTCTTTTAATGTGTAATTAGATAAATGGATTGTGTAACAGTCAGTAGTTCTGTAAAAATTAATATAATTTTATTAGTAGATTTATGTGTTAATGAAATTACTAGCCAACATTTGGATGTCTGTAACATTCTACTATCAAAAGATTGTTAATTTTTTTCCTTTGTCTTGATTCCAGAGCTGCCCACTAACAGTTTTCTGAACGACTGTACTTCTAATTCGCAGCCCAGTAAGACTGTTGTAATACAAGATGAACAGTCTGTTGACAAAGGGTTCACAAGTTTCATTGGAAATTCATTGCCATTTGACATACAGGTATGTAAAAGAATAATTGATATGTGTTACATAATTTCTTGAGGTTTTTTCACATAAAGTTCTACCCCACTGTAACCGTTTGGTGTTACTAGTAACTTAAGTCAAGTGGTACAAAATAAAGTGGGTTATTGTGAGATCTTACCACATTGTTTGGGACCTACTGTAGTAAATTTTAATGTACATTGCAATTTCCAAATGGTGCAGTTTAGACATGTATTTTAGAGTGTATAGTTGTAATGATTGTGAAAATGAGTAAGGATTCAATTTTCGATTCAGATCTCTACCTGACCATCTTGATTCAGGTTTTGTTCAGCTCCTTAAATCATTGTGTACAAATCGTGAGATGGCACCTTGAAGAAAGACAACTGCTTTTCTCCTTGTCTCATTGAGCTAATATCCTATCAATCCTAGTTATAGTATCATGTTAAACTACATGTGTGCTATATGCTCATGAATTTACAAGCAGTTTGCTCTTCCAGACTGTGATAATGATGATGATTGTAGGATTAGGACACCTAACAGGAGAAAGACTTTGACATGATCAAGTCATCTGTAAAAAGATGTGGGATGTGATAAATGTTTTAGTCACGCTCTTGTTATGTAGAGAGTCTTTTACATCTGCAACTTACCAATCAGTTCCCAATGAAAAATGGAAAAAATATATTTAAATATGACAATTGCTTTTTGTTATAAAATAAAAAGCTTGCTGCCCAATAGAGGCAGATGTCAATTTTATAGATGGACAGATACCTTAGATAAGCAACAAAAAGAGATTATAAGAGTGGTTCATAAATGGCAAAGAAAATAGGAAGAAAGTAGAAAGGAAACCTTCAGCTGTTGAAGAGATTCCCAAAAGAATTGGGCTAAGTTGATTGGATCTGTAGAATTCATAGAGCTGAGACATGTCAAAAGTATGAAAGAGAAAGAAGAGAGATTTCTTTGAAAACTATAGTCCGATCCATGAACGATGGCGGTTCGCACATTCAAGGCATGGATTGCATTATTACTGTCGATTTCAAGCGACAGTTGTGGTATGGAAATACGCGTGCTTTCTGCTTGAAGAAAATTATGTCTCTCGGTTGCTTATGCAGAGTGCGTCACTTACCACCATCATCAGTGATGACAACTCGCAACAAGTGGAATAAAAATGCACTACTATGATAACTTTTAATGCTCGCATAAACTATGGCATTCAGATCAGAGTGCTCAGGACACTACTGAATTCTCATTGGCTTTCAGAGAATGTGTGACGTAGATGCACAGAAAAAGCCTAAACTCAACTGCCATCATACATGACTCCAACTATAGGAGTTGGGTGTCATCTGGAATGACCTGCTGTTTACTTTGAACAGTGAAAGATGGTTGTCAATTGAAATGATGACTGGTTGGATTTAGGTGTATTAAGAAACATAATGCAGGCATATTTGGCAACTGAATTCTCAGAGAAGTGGTTTTAGGTTTTGGTAAGATAGTGGAAAAAGTTACTGTGCGGTATTGTTGTTATACGTCCGGAAGTTTTCATAAAAATTATTGGAATGCCTTATGTGTTGGGACTCAGAATGAGAGCTGTGATGAAAAGAAACTTTACCTTTTATTGATGACTATGCAGTTAAGTTATCATTTGAGTCTCCTGTAAAAAGATCTTTGTTTAATATGACATTCTTGACATGGTCACTGTTTAGGTGAGCTGCAAGAAATTTGTGCAAGTGGTTGAGGTGGGGAAAGAGACAGGAGCTGGCAGAATACATCCTTGGAAACAGTTGAATATATTTTACACAGTTACAAATTTATTGTTTAACATACTACTTCAGTTGTTGGTAACAGTCAGAGAAAAATTAGTTCAGCAATGATAGAAAACAGCTTCACAATTTGTAGCCCCAGTACTCCAGAATACGAAGCCCTAGCCAGAGCTAGTACAGATGATAATATAAGTATGGAATTACAAGATAGCTACCAAGAAGAATATTAATTGGAAGGTGAACATTGTGTATAGCATAAGTGCTGAACAAGTTGTTGGCAGGGACAGGAAAAAAACATTTTATTATATGGCTGATTTTGGTGTTATTTCTTGCCAATTTCAATATTTTTTTTTTTTTTTTGCTAAATGTTAGGTTTTTTGCCAAATTTGTGTTATTTTTTGCCAAATTTTGTGTTAATTTTTTTGCCAAATTTGGTGTTAATTTTTTTTGCCAAATTTGGTGATATTTTGCGCTAAATATGGTGGTGTTTTCACTTGCAATTTTGATTGACATCTTATTTTTGAAGTACTGTGTATACTTCCTTTTTGTTTTAGTTCGTTGTTTTACAGGTTTATATTGAAAACTGCTGACGGGAATACTGTCTTTCAAATTCTGAAGGTGGCAGGGGTGAAATATAGGGAGCAAAAGGTTATTTACAGTTTGTACAGAAACCAGATGGCAGTTATAAGAGTTGAGGTGCACAAAAGGGAAGCAGTGGTTGAGAAGGAAGTGAGAGAGGGTTTAGCCTACTCTGATGTTATTGAATCTGTATGTTGAGCAAGCAATAAAGGTAACAAAAGATAAATTTGGAATAGGAATTAAAATCCATTGAGAAGAAATAAACACTTTGAGGTTTGCCAGTAGCATTGTAGTTCTATCAGAGACAACAAAGGACTTGGAAGAGCAATTGAACGGGACGGACAGTGTCTTGAAAGAAGGATATAAGATGAACATCAACAAAAGCGAAACAAGGGTAATGGAATGTAATTGAATTAAATCAGGTGATGTTGAGGGGATTAGAGTAGGAAATGAGAAACTTAAAGTAGTAGATGAGTTTTGGTATTTGGGCAGCAAACTAACTGATGATGGTCGAAGTAGAGGTGACATAAAATGAAGACCACAACAACAACATTGAAAACAGAAATATGCCTGTGTTAATTACATTATATTTATTGACATCATTATCACATATTTTCAGTATTGAGAAAAAAAAATAAGAAATTTAGGTTAAACCTATTAAACCTGATCAATTAAAGTAAAAAAAAGAAACAAAACTCTGCCACTGTACACTCAAAAGTTTTCAAAAGGTAGCATTATCATAACTTATAAGTTACTTTTTGAGACATTGTGCTGCCAATCCATAAACACCTCACTCTATAGGGGGAAACATTCCACGTGGGAAAAATATATATAAAAACAAAGATTCTGTAACTTACCAAACAAGAGCGTTGGTACGTTGATAGAGATAATAACAAACACACACACACACACACACACACACACACACGCACACACACACACACACACACACACACACACACACAAATTTCAAGCTTTCGCAACCCACGGTTGCTTCATCAGGAAAGAGAGAAGGAGAGGGAAAGACGAAAGGATGTGGGTTTTAAGGGAGAGGGTAAGGAGCCATTCCAATCCCGGGAGTGGAAAGACTTACCTTGGGGGGAAAAAGGGACAGGTATACACTCGCGCGTGGGCGCGCACACACACACACACACACACACACACACAGACACACACACATCTGCACATATACAGACACAAGCAGACATATGTAAAGGCAAAGAGTTTGGGCAGAGATATCAGTCAAGGCGGAAGTACAGAGGCAAAGATATTCTTGAATGACAGGTGAGGTATGAGTGGCGGCAACTTGAAATTAGCGGAGGTTGAGGCCTGGTGGGTAACGGGAAGAGAGGATATATTGAAGGGGAAGTTCCCATCTCCGGAGTTCTGATAGGTTGGTGTCAGTGGGAAGTATCCAGATAACCCGGATGGTGTAACACTGTGCCAAGATGTGCTGGCCGTGCACCAAGGCATGTTTAGCCACAGGGTGATCCTCATTACCAACAAATACTGTCTGCCTGTGTCCATTCATGCGAATGGACAGTTTGTTGCTGGTCATTCCCACATAGAAAGCTTCACAGTGTAGGCAGGTCAGTTGGTAAATCACGTGGGTGCTTTCACACGTGGCTCTGCCTTTGATCGTGTACACCTTCCGGGTTACATAACTGGAGTAGGTTGTGGGAGGGTGCATGGGACAGGTTTTACACCGGAGGCGGTTACAAGGGTAGGAGCCAGAAGGTAGGGAAGGTGGTTTGGGGATTTCATAGGGATGAACTAAGAGGTTAAGAAGGTTAGGTGGGCAGCCGAAAGACACTCTTGGAGGAGTGGGGAGGATTTCGTGAAGGATGGATCTCATTTCGGGGCAGGATTTGAGGAAATCGTATCCCTGCTGGAGGGCCACATTCACAGTCTGATCCAGTCCCGGAAAGTATCCTGTCCCAAGTGGGGCACTTTTGGGGTTCTTCTGCGGGAGGTTCTGGGTTTGGGGGGATGAGGAAGTGGCTCTGGTTATTTGCTTCTGTACCAGGTCGGGAGGGTAGTTGCGGGATGCGAAAGCTGTTTTCAGGTTGTTGGTGTAATGGTTCAGGGATTCTGGACTGGAGCAGATTCATTTGCCACAAAGACCTAGGCTGTAGGGAAGGGACCGTTTGATATGGAATGGGTGGCAGCTGTCATAATGGAGACACTGTTGCTTGTTGGTGGGTTTGATGTGGACGGATATGTGAAGCTGGCCATTGGACAGATGGAGGTCAACGTCGAGGAAAGTGGCATGGGATTTGGAGTAGGACCAGGTGAATCTGATGGAACCAAAGGAGTTGAGGTTGGAGAGGAAATTCTGAAGTTTTTCTTCACTGTGAGTCCAGATCATGAAGATGTCATCAATAAGTCTGTACCAAACTTGGGTTGGCAGGCCTGGGTAACCAAGAAGGCTTCCTCTAAGTGACCCATAAATAGGTTGGCATACGAGGGGGCCATCCTGGTACCCATGGCTGTTCCCTTTAATTGTTGGTATGTCTGGCCTTCGAAAGTGAAGAAGTTGTGAGTTAGGATGAAGCTGGCTAAGGTAATGAGGAAAGAGGTTTTAGGTAGGGTGGCAAGTGATCGGCATGAAAGGAAGTGCTCCATCGCAGTGAGGCCCTGGACGTGCAGGATATTTGTGTATAAGGAAGTGGCATCAATGGTTACAAGGATGGTTTCTGGGGGTAACAGATTGGGTAAGGATTCCAGGCGTTCGAGAAAGTGGTTGGTGTCTTTGATGAAGGATGGGAGACTGCATGTAATGGGTTGAAGGTGTTGATCTACGTAGGCAGAGATATATTCTGTGGGGGCTTGGTAACCAGCTACAATGGGGCGGCCGGGATGATTGGGTTTGTGAATTTTAGGAAGAAGGTAGGGGTGCGGGGTGTCAGTGGGGTCAGGAGGTTGATGGAGTCAGGTAAAAGGTTTTGTAGGGGGCCTAAGGTTCTGAGGATTCCTTGATGCTCCGCCTGGACATCAGGAATGGGATTACCTTGGCAAACTTTGTATGTGGTGTTGTCTGAAAGCTGACGCAGTCCCTCAGCCACATACTCCCGACGATCAAGTACCACTGTCATGGAACCCTTGTCCGCCGGAAGAATGTGATGGATCGGTCAGCCTTCAGATCACAGATAGCCTAGGCTTCAGCTGTGGTGATGTTGGGAGTAGGATGAAGGTTTTTCAAGAAGGATTGAGAGGCAAGGCTGGAAGTGAGAAATTCCTGGAAGGTTTGGAGAGGGTGATTTCGTGGAGGAGGTGGGTACCGCTGTGACGGAGGACGGAACTGTTCCAGGCAGGGTTCAATTTGGATAGTGTCTTGTGGAGTTGGATCATTAGGAGTAGGATTAGGATTATTTTTCTTCGTGGCAAAGTGATATTTCCAGCAGAGAGTACGAGTGTAGGACAGTAAATCTTTGACGGGAGCTGTTTGGTTGAATCTAGGAGTAGGGCTGAAGGTGAGGCCTTTGGATAGGACAGAGGTTTCGGATTGGGAGAGAGGTTTGGAGGAAAGGTTAACTACTGAATTGGGATGTTGTGGTTCCAGATTGTGTTGATTAGAATTTTGAGGTTTTGGGGGGATTGGAGCTGCAAGTGGGAGATTGAGAAGATGGGAGAGACTGGGTCTGTGTGCAATGAGAGGAGGTTGAGGTTTGTCGGAAAGGTTGTGGAGGGTGAGTGAGTTGCCTTTCCGGAGGTGGGAAACCAGGAGATTGGATAGTTTTTTGAGGTGGAGGGTGGCATGCTGTTCTAATTTGCGGTTGGCCTGTAGGAGGATGCTCTGAACAGCCGGTGTGGATGTGGGAGAGGAAAGATTGAGGACTTTTATTAAAGATAGGAGTTGACGGGTGTGTTCATTGGCTGAGTTGATGTGTAGGCGAAGGATTAGGCAGCTGAGAGCTATGGATTGTTCAGTTTGGATTGTGGTATAGGGACTGATGGAAAGAAGGGTTACAGCCAGAGACGGGGACTTTAAGTGTGAGGCCTTTGCAGGTAATGCCAAATGTCAGACAAGCCTGAGTAAATAAAATATGGGAGTGTAATCTGGCTAGGGCGAAGGCATGTTTGTGGAGGGAATGTAAATAAAACTTAATGGTGTCGTTATGGGGATGTTGTGAGGGTGACATGGTATTAGAAGGTGGAAAGCGTAACATGAGGCTGAAATGAAAATAAAAATATATGGGGAGAGATAAAGGTGAACTAGAAAGCAACTGGAGATCTGGTGTGAAAAAAGTCAAAAAAGTGTTGGTTAAAGCTGATTAGATTAGATTAGATTAATACTTGTTCCATAGATCATGAATACGACACTTTGTAATGATGTGAAACGTGTCAGCTTTGTTGATCCTGTGGTGAACTTAGGTTGGTAAACAATGATGTGCACAAAGGGTAGGTGGTTGTTTTGCCTCCAAATCACGTTAAAGGGTGGAGAAATTCAGGGAAGTTTCGAAAAACTGCGTGTAAATGTATTAAAAGGAGTGTAAATGAGGCTCACAATAGTCTGACGAAAATATAGAGGGAAACATTCCACGTGGGAAAAATATATCTAAAAACAAAGATGATGTGACTTACCAAACGAAAGCGCTTGCAGGTTGATAGACACACAACCGTACACACAAAATTCAAGCTTTCACAACCAACGGTTGCTTCATCAGGAAAGAGGGAAGGAGAGGGAAAGACAAAAGGATGTGGGTTTTAAGGGAGAGGGTAAGGAGTCATTCCAATTCCGGGAGCGGAAAGACTTACCTTAGGGGGAAAAAAAGGACAGGTATACACTCGCGCACACACACACACACATATCCATCCGCACATACACAGTCACAAGCAGACATTTGTAAACGGAAAGAGATGTCAGTCGAGGCGGAAGAACAGAGGCAAAGATGTTGTTGAAAGACAGGTAGGTATGAGTGGCGGCAACTTGAAATTAGCGGAGGTTGAGGCCTGGTGGATAACGAGAAGAGAGGATATACTGAAGGGCAAGTTCCCATCTCCGGAGTTCTGACAGGTTGGTGTTAGTGGGAAGTATCCAGATAACCCGGACGGTGTAACACTGTGCCAAGATGTGCTGGCCGTGCACCAAGGCATGTTAAGCCACAGGGTGATCCTCATTACCAACAAATACTGCCTGCCTGTGTCCATTCATGCGAATGGACAGTTTGTTGCTGGTCATTCCCACATAGAATGCTTTACAGTGTAGGCAGGTCAGTTGGTAAATCACGTGGGTGCTTTCACACATGGCTCTGCCTTTGATTGTGTACACCTTCCGGGTTACAGGACTGGAGTATGTGGTGGTGGGAGGGTGCATGGGACAGGTTTTACACCAGGGGCGGTTACAAGGGTAGGAGCCAGAGGGTAGGGAAGGTGGTTTGGGGATTTCATAGGGATGAACTAAGAGATTACGAAGGTTAGGTGGACGGCAGAAAGACACTCTTGGTGGAGTGGGGAGGATTTCATGAAGGATGGATCTCATTTCAGGGCAGGATTTGAGGAAGTTGTATCCCTGCTGGAGAGCCGCATTCAGAGTCTGATCCAGGCCTCAACCTCCGCTAATTTCAAGTTGCCGCCACTCATACCTCACCTGTCTTTCAACAACATTTTTGCCTCTGTACTTCCGCCTCGACTGACATCTCTGCCCAAACTCTTTGGGTTTACAAATGTCTGCTTGTGACTGTGTATGTGCGGATGGATATGTGTGTGTGTGCGAGTTTATACCTGTCCTTTTTTCCCCCTATGTAAGTCTTTCTGCTCCCGGGATTGGAATGACTCCTTACCCTCTCCCTTAAAACCCACATCCTTTTGTCTTTCCCTCTCCTTCCCTCTTTCCTGATGAAGCAACCGTTGGTTGCGAAAGCTTGAATTTTGTGTGTATGTTTGTGTTTGTTTGTGTCTATCAACCTGCCAGCACTTTCGTTTGGTAAGTCACATCAGGGAAACATTCCACGTGGGAAAAATATATCTAAAAACAAAGATGATCTGACTTACCAAACGAAAGTGCTGGCAGGTCGATAGACACACAAATAAACACAAACATACACACAAAATTCAAACTTTTGCAACCAACGGTTGCTTCATCAGGAAAGAGGGAAGCAGAATAAAAAATGGCATGAGCAAATGTTGTTTAGTTTCTATGGAGACATTAACAAGCATGATTGCCTCGCTAGAAACTTACTTTGTTTTAAAGACATGAAAGTAATATGTCTTTTTTAAATAGCACCCTGTATTATTTTATTTGATAATTCACAACTTCACATCAAGACCTGTTCAAAAACATATCCCAGTGTACCATACATGTAAACATGACATTACTAAAAATGTAACACAAAATTTACTTTGACTCTCATGTGCTAGCACATAGTGCAGGTATCTGGGATAACATAACTCATCCACACTCAGTCATTATCAGTAAACAAATGAAAACACATGGAGAGTGCATTTCAGTCATTCAGTCAATCATCTGCAGTTGAAGATTTGTGTGAGTACACCAACATACAGAAAGTAGAAATCCTTTTCATATTGTCATTATTCCACCCTGGATTTTCCTTTGTGCACTGTGGTACATTTTTGAACAGGTCTTGAGTAGGAGAGGATCACTGAATAAAAAATTATAGGGTGGTATAAAAAAAGGAAAATAAGCTACTCATATCTTTGTAATGAACAAAGTTGTAAGAAAGGGAGTCTTGCTGATTAATGACCACCTGATATTTGAACAACATTTACTTGATAGATTTGTTATTTTAATTCTGTTTGGGTGGGGGGGGGGGGGGGGGGTGGGGGGAGCAACTAGAATATTTGAACACTAAAGACAAATTGGCACACAACTGATATTTGACAGTGTCTAGACTACCTGACAATTGCTGTTCAACTAAATTATGAATGGGTTTATATCCTTTAGGATTATCTAATGGCTGAGATCTACTATTTCACATGTACATAACAGACTATTTGTTCATCATTATTATGCTACACTTCAAGCATGAACCTTGAGCTGTTACCACAGACTTGAAATTGATTGCGGCCATGAGAATTGTTACTCTAGTTTGAAGGCACAACCCAGGTGTGTTTCAGTGTTTCCTTTACCTCAGCCTGAATTATTTGTCCCTTCAAATTCATCAAAAACTTGGTGGTTTCATCACAGTTCCATTTCTCACATTAATGAAGCAATTTAAAATGAAGAAGAAGTAACAGTTTTATTCTGTGATATTACATTTCTTGATATTTTTGTGGAATAAATAAATAAAAGATCACATTGTGGAGAGATCTGTAATGCAGTGTATCAGTTAAACAGCATATTTTCGTAAGATGTTAAGTGTAAATACAAAATCCACCAAATATTGCACTGTTAATTCATAAGCACATAAATCAGTATGGGTCCTACGCTGTTTGCTTACATCAGCCAGTCACAGCACAGGATATGCGATTTCAGCAATATGTTTCTGGTGGGAAAATGGAACATTTCAACATTATATTTTATATTTCGTGTATGACATTTTGTTGACTGCACTATCTGTAACTTCGCCCAAGATCCAGGTTATGTTATGAGTTGATAAAACCAATGAACTTGATTCTATAAGAGGCTGTCGTACTACTCGTGCAAGGTAATTTAAATTCTTTGGAATATCGTTATGTGAAGACACTGATATTTGCGTACTGCTGAGTATCCTGTTCTGTGATTGGCTGCTGGGAGCAAACGAACATATTGGCAAGGCTAATGTGATGTATTTGGGGGTTTTCATTCTTGTATCCTATGAAGTTTAATTAAGGCACTGCACTGAAGACATCTCAAAAACACCTCATAGATTGAGCAAAAGTGCTGGAAAATGTGAGGGAGGTGACTGCAAGTGGTACAGAAATAGTGTTTGTTTTAGATAGGTATTTTTGTTTGATGTCATACCTAGGGCCATAGTTCTTTACACAGGAAATTACATGCCATTTTAAGATCATACTTGAACCACAGCCTTGAGGGAAAAGTCCAAATGCAAATTCAGCTTCAATAACTGCCATTTAACAATATTAGTAAACTACTGCTTTCAAACGTATGACATTATTACAATGGAATATAGAATATCATAAAAGTTACATTACATAGCTGAACGCTTTCTGTGTGTAGTTGAAGTGAAGAATGAACTGACAGTGGAATGGTCCAATCTGACAACTTGAAACCTGTCCTGAAATTTTCCACGCAGGAAGAATTCACCAAAAGAAATGAAATGTCAGAATTTTAGCTGCTAAGGTGCACTGCATGAATTTAAAAAGAAAAGTTAAAGTTATTTATTTTTCTGCGTCAAGAACCACTTATAACAGCAGTTAGTACAGCCCTTTCTGCCTTGCTCACAAACAACGAATAAGCAGATGTAGCCATGGCAAAAGAACATAGCGCTGGGTAGCAAGCATACTAAAGTGCACACATGCAAATTTTAAGCAGTTAAACTATACCAAAAATGTCCACAGTCATTAATTTTTTGAACAACTTGCAGTTCATATCGACAGCTAAACTTTTGCATATGTAATTGTTACACAAGTGAGTACCAGAGGAAAGAAAACAAAGTGAATGTATGATGTTACGTTACAGATGACTTCCATTAGTTGGGACTTTAAACTTTATTGACATTAAATATTTTGTAATAATTCAAGTTGTGCCATTCTTAAAATTTTCAATAATGTATATTTTACCAATGAAACAGCACTTTGTCGTCACAAAAATGCGAAGTCTTACTACATGCAGAAAACAAACATTTTCCTCACACCAGGCACATCATTTAACTAAAAAACAAGTGCATTCAATTATTTCAGTCATTACTAGTTGTATTTAGACAGAAGTGGAATGGAATAAGAAATGGTCATGGGTGTTGTTGTGCATATTGTGCTGCATAACATTTTCCTTACATCAGGCACAACTGTTAACAGAAAAATCAATGTACTCAGGTACTTCATAGTCATTACTTGTTTTATTTAGACAGAACTGGAATGGAATAACAAGTGATCATGAGCATTCTGCATATTGTATTGCATGCCAGGCATACTTAATCAAATTCATAAAATGTGCCGATGCAAACTGACAATGCAGAAATAGTTTGAAGTTTAATAATACAGTTCAGCTGGTAAACTTGAAATGACAAAGAACTATTGGAAATTATTTTGTTTGACAACTTTCTGAAAATTGCTTTACACTGCTGAAATATTTTTTATTGAGAGGCTTATCAAACTATTAGCCCTGGGTGGAATCCCAATTGTATTAATGATTTTTTATTGTCCTCCTAAAGACAGAGCAGTTGTTATGTTCAGGCCAAGAGTCCATTATGTTCAGGCCAAGAGTCCAACAACAGCACTGAATTATTTTCTGCAAATAGTGGTAATATGTTTCACATGTAACACTGAAAATTATTCTCTCCTATTTTTCCAGGTTTCGCTATGTCGATTACAGTATTTTTGCAATTGAATAGTCGTGTGTTAATTTTTGGTCCTAACTTGGCTTAATATTTCTGAAGACAGGCAAAAACCAGTGATGCATATCACTGGCAGTGCTGTATACACACGTGGTGGCATTCATCGAATGCACAAGTGACTCTCTCATCACTTGAAATGATAAAGTGCGGATTGGATACAGCTCTTGCACAAAACCTGACTAATTGGCTTTGTACAAAAAATTTTAGAGGATAACGAGAAGCTTCGCCTTCATGTCCACTACAAATTTCTTTGTACTATTACACTTTAATGACAGCTCCTGTACACCGAGCGAGGTGGCGCAGTGGTTAGACACTGGACTCGCATTCGGGAGGACGACGGTTCAATCCCGCGTCCGGCCATCCTGATTTAGGTTTTCCGTGATTTCCCTAAATTGCTCCAGGCAAATGTCGGGATGGTTCCTTTCAAAGGGCACGGCCGATTTCCTTCCCCGTCCTTCCCTAATCCGTTGAGACCGCTGACCTCGCTGTCTGGTCTCCTTCCCAAAAACAACCCCCCCAACAACAGCTCCTGTACACATTTGCTTGAGGTAAACTTCATAATTTTGCTACATCCTTTTCTGTATAATTTCACGAGTATGTTTAACCATGTCAAGGAATGCTGTTTATCTCACTTGCAATAAAGAGTCCCAGTTTTGTAGACCTCCCTCAGTAAACGTGCATTGACTGTCACAAGCAGTTCTAAATATTTGGAATGGTTTTTCTTTCCTGCTTTTGTGAGCTTCATTTTGGCACATATTTTGTGTTGTGGATTGGCAGGAGACCAACCCACTAAATTGAGAGGAAGCCGAAAGGCACGCGTTTAAGCTCACGCAGGCTGGCGTGAGGTCTGGAACAGGACAAGGAATTTAGACTTTAGAAAAAAGGATGTAGCTTGTGGAATACTTACCTTTAATCCATTAATGTTGATATTTACAATATCAATAGCAACTGAACATGGCGCCTTGCTAGGTCGTAGCAAATGACGTAGCTGAAGGCTATGCTAACTATCATCTCGGCAAATGAGAACGTATTTTGTCAGTGAACCATCGCTAGCAAAGTCGACTGTACAACTGGGCGAGTGCTAGGAAGACTCTCTAGAGCTGCCGTGTGGCGGCGCTCGGTCTGCAATCACTGATAGTGGCGACACGCGGGTCCGACATATACTAACGGACTGCGGCCGATTTAAAGGCTACCACCTTGCAAGTGTGGTGTCTGGCGGTGACACCACATTTTGTTCTTTGTGTAAATCTTTACTCCATTTCACAGTTCATATTCTGATTTGAAGAAACAAAACTGGCCTTGCGCACAGTTAAGTTTAAGCATTTTTCCCTCCTTTGGTTAACCAAAAAATCCACTGCTTTTTCTGTGTCACTGAAAGCTATTACTGTACATGTTATCTTCGGGCTTGGAATGTACTCTCTCTTTGTTCTCTATTTTAGTTAGCACGACAATCTAGTTTGGACCACAGTTCATGGAATCGTCTGAGTTATTTTCTGTTCCTTTTAATGTTACCACAATTTCTAATGAAATGTTGACATCTTAATGAACATCCACAAAATTAACTAATAAGTAATACACATGTAGGTCTTCAGAGGAGGTAGGTGATTTTTATTGCGTACCACATTCTTCACATTTCATCTTGCAAGGTTGTGGATTCCATATTACTAGGAAACCCTGGAACATGCACAAAGACAGTGCTGTTAGAAAGTATATATGACAAAATCACAGAGAAAATTAATTCAGCTTTATCTCCATTGTGTGTTAGGTCACATTTGTATTATTATTACAAACTGCTAGTTATAGCATAATTAGTAGTGGAGAAACTTTCGCCGTTAAACAGTTTACATGCTTCCAGTCATCGGCATACAGTATGATGAAATTTTGACACATTTCCTGTAGGTATGAGATATGATTAGATTTAGCAATACTGCGAAGGCTGTTGCTAATTATTATGGATGTTGAATGAATTGCAGATTCAAGCAAATGGAAACTGTGAACAATTCTGTCAGATAAACTATCAGCAGAAACTGAAATTCACTATGATCGCATTGTGCCATATTATCTGTTTACCAGTGTGCTGTCTACTGAGGATATGTGCCTGCCGTGCTGTGCATGTGCTGTCTGGTACAGCTTTGGCAGGGTTATATATTTCTCCAACCACCTAGAGAGCTACTAATTTGGCAATAGTCAACATTAAAAAAATACTTGCAGTTCATCTTGGCAGCTACAATTTTGATGTTATGTTTCTTTTTGTGTATTCTTTCCATATAAAAAATTTCAGGACAGGTTTTGACGCAATACACTGGACAGTTTCCTTGTGTGCCACACAAATGTAAAATACCTCTGATGTTATTTTTAGCCAAACCTTAAATCTGATTATCACTTTTATTTGTGAAGGTAATGATATTTTCTTCATAAGAATAAAGCCCGATTTTGTTGGAGAAGTGAGAATGGATCCTGCATATGAAAATGCCATGCTTTCATGTAGTTACGCAGATAATAGAAGTCTGAAAACCAAAAACAAAGTTACAGTTATCAAAGTGTTTTGGTAGTACCACAGTGTGATTTTGTGATCAGTCATATTTGATACTGTTGATTACATGTGTGCATAGATCAGTTGATAATGTATTAGCAAAGTTTTGCACATTAGTACCATGATAGAGCTTTAGGAGACTCATTTAGTTACTTCACAAGACTTGGATGCTATGAACTGCACATTTTCTGTGTATGTTGGAGACCAAGTGGTACGATAATGACATGTTGGAAGCTGTGAATGCCAAAGTCTAAATCACACAGTGAGAGTGATCTTTAACTGAATAAAGTCATGGCTAACCATTTTCTAGTACGTGTATGGGAGGGGGGATGCTTTCATAATATGGAGGTACTCCTATGACCCGTGTATGGATCTGCAAGTATGATTCTATTAGGTTGGGGCATAAGATCCTAGCATTTTTGTTTTGCATCTTGATATTCTGGTTGTTATAGGTTTATTTATCAATTATTGTTTTTTATTTGTAGGTATTCAAAAACAGTCACAAGTTGCACTTTATATTTTTTATTATGACTGTTTTTGCTCTACAAATGAATAAGAGCATCATCAGAATGTACAGTTTAAAGTTGGCTGACAGCATTAAAGATTGCATTTACAGTTGGCTGACAGTTCTAAAAATTAATTAGGCTGCACTGTAGCACCTAGACTGTATATTCCAATGATGATGTTGTTCATTTGGAGAGCAAAACCAGTCATAATGAAAAATAAAAAGTGCAACGTGTGGCTGTTTTCGAAAACTTATTAACAGTCACTCCTCCTGCAGACAATCCCTGCTCTGTTTTATTTGTAGTTCACTGTTGCTATTTGCGTTCACATATTATCATTTTGTCATTTGGAGGTAGTGAGTAGAGCTGTGGACACTAGGAAACGGGAGTGCCAAGTTGAGAAATTAAAGAATTTCTGGCATATTTTTCTGTTTGAGTGCAATAGAGGGCTGACAGCAGCGCCAACACCAGGAACATTTGTGCCTCATTTGGGGATAATGCTATAAGACAGACCACAGCAAGAAAATGGTTTTCTGTTTTTAAAGAGGATTATTTTGACATTAGTGACTCTCCACATTCAGGAAAGCTTTCGGGGTTTGATGAAGATTGTGTAAACAAATTGATCCATTATGATCCACGTCATTGTACTAAAAAAATAAGCAAATGTGATGAACTGTGATCATTTCACCAATATGCTACATTTGCAGTCAATGAGGAAGGTTCCGAAATCAAGTATATAGTTATCACATGCACTAAGCCAAAATCAGCTGGTGGCCTAATGTGCATATCTGCTTGCTCATCATCAGTGGCTTGTGAACAACACCGAGCATTCCTACACTGTATCATGACTGGTGATGATAAATTGTGTCCTTATGCTAACATAAGGAAAAAAAGGAATGATTGAGCCGAAATGAAGCAGCAATTCACCGTAAAAAGAAATGTGCGCGTCCACAAAAGATAATATTATGCGTCTCGTGGAACAGTGACAGTGTGGTATACTATGAATTGCTTCCTTGAGGCGTAACCATCACTGCTGACATTTTTTGTCCGAGATGTCTTGCATATGCAATCCAAGAACAGTGACCGGAAAGACTGCATGAAGTGATGCTACTCCATGATAATTCCTGCTTGCATTCTGCTAGACTGACAAAAAACCCGTGACGGAAGGTGGGTTGTGAAGTCATTCCACACTCACCTTATTCACTTGGTCTTGCACCCTCGTATTTTCACCTTTTCCATTCTCTGTCAAACAATTTTCAAGGAACTTCCTTTCCAGATGAAAATGCAGTCAGAACATGGCTCGTTGAGTTCTTCGCCTCAAAACCAAGTGATTTCTACAATCACGGAATCAGAAAGTTTCCCCAGTGTTGGCAGACTGTTGTAAATAGTGAAGGATAAAATATTATTGATGATCAAAAACTCTGTTATGTGTATCTTTTGTGTTTATTAAACTTGTGGAGAAATGCTACGAACTTATGCATCAGCTTTACATATCCCGCTGGTGTGAACCTTCAGTAGATAAATACTAGCAACTTCATTGTTTTTCCACTTCTCTAGTGCATCATCTTCATTAGAAAATAAAAACCATCATGAACTTTTGTAATGTAAACTTTTCAACATATGCTGTTTGCTGTTTTCTCATTTCTACTTCTTCAGAGTGGTTTTTTGTGCGTATGGCAATCGAAGATGACAGTGCTTTTTGATATGCATGTGATCGAATAGTGATCCCATAGAGTAGTCTAAGTTTGGATTAGCTGCATTGTAGCGTGGAAAGCAAGTATTGGTTGAGCATGAAACTGCTCGAAGCTGGAGGAATTCTATAAACATCTATCAATAATTGTGACATGTTGTGGATGCCAAAAATCAGTTCATCAGGAACTTTGTGAATGGTGGTAAAGAAAGTAGCCACCATTAGGCAGTCTCTCTTCTGAATCGTCTTATTTAAATGTAACTACCCCTGTATCTTTTTAGAAAAATTTCTTCTCCGAGGCAAGTCGTGATGCAGTACTTTCGTCATCATCACCAGAAACTCCACTTGAAGAGGTACCAATTATTCCTGGTCTTTCTTCTGGAAACAGGGAAGATGAGGTATGGGAAGCTGCTTCAGAATTTTTGTGTCTAAAATAACATAAAATAAAATAAAAAAATAAATTGTTAAGTCTTTCGAAATAGTGATACTATTCACGTTATTGGTTGATCTTCTTTGCATGCTTATCTTAATTCCTTCCTTATCTTTCTTTCTTTACTTTTTTAAGTGAATAGGAGTTTCTTTTGTGTCATGCAATTGGTACATTTGTTTCTAAGATACATTTTTATTTATTTTTGAAGCAGTCCCATCATTCAGTTGCTGATGAGTCTTATGACCAAAATACTGTTCTACCCAGTGTATTTAATTGTTATTATATGTGGAAATACGACCTTGAGAAAGGCAAAGAGTGTCCTTGTTCAGTTGGTGGTGGAGTGTTCAATTGTTGTTCTTTATATGAGGTTTTGTGTTCATACGTTTTGCTTTTATTTGTTGTATTAAATGATGTAATTTGTTGTTTCTGCAGCATCTCTTTATTGTTGTCTTTTCTTTCTGTAATTTATTTTTCTCTTGTCTTTTAATTTTGCTTTTCCACACATGTTGCATTATTATGTCCAGCTCACTTGTTGACGGTACCTATCACAGCATTACGTCATGACTTAGGTTAAAAATGATTGAAGCCTCATTTTTCTGCTGTATTCCATATTACAGCTTGCTTTGTCATAATACTGGTATTTGTGTTTTGTACCACAAGATTTAATTTTTAGCATTTTACTTGTACACAGACAACAGTGAATACCTCGAATAGCTGATAAAAGGTGGAGGAAGTGTGAGAAAAAGTCTCAGAGACTTTTGTAAATGTATGTAGCTAGGACTTGTTACCTTTTTCCTTTTTTATTTCTGCTATTTAGAAAATGATGTAGCACATAGGTCATGAATATTAAATTTTAAGAGCCAAGTTTTAATTGCAATTCATCTATTCACTGTATCTTGAAATCACTCTGTGCAAATGTTCTTTGTATGATGGCACAAATAAAGTCTTCCTCCACGCGTCCCAAATTGAGCTATTGCTTCATCTCTAACAACACTGCTGTTTATGGAAATTTTTTTCTTATTACCATCTCGTTTCTATGATCTGTAGACTGACTCTTTAATTATTAAAATGGATGGGGTATGCTGCAGTTCTTAGAATAATTAGGCCTATGTATTAATTTCATTATTAAGAGATTTCTCTGTTATTAATTGCAAATAGAAGAAAATGTCAGTTTACTGGGGTAAAAAGTCGTATTCAAAGTCATAATTCTGAAATCAGTATCCCTTGTTTTCCATTCTCAGAATTTGTATTTGCCAGTAGCTAAGCCTTTTTTTAATGCTTGGAACTAATTAAAATGTTGATATTAAGTTTGTTTTGTGTTGTCAGTCCTTACATTTAACTTAACTTTCTCTGAAGATGAAACACTGTTCTAACCTTTTTGGTTTATTTCTAGGAAAAATCACTTAAGAATGAGGAAAACTCCTTAGTAAGTATTCCAGCCTGATTTTAACAGTTATTCTTGTTCAAGTAAATAGTTACAAACACTTTCAGAGTAAATAAAAAACAATATGATACCAAAATAAATTTAAATGTGAGGCTTTGTATAACAACAATGGAAATTTCTCAATGGAATAATCCATTTATATTATAAAAATGGATGTGTGTATATGCGCATGTATCTGTGTATGTGTGTGTTCCAGCCGGCCGGTGTGGCCGTGCGGTTAAAGGCGCTTCAGTCTGGAACCGCGTGACCGCTGCGGTCGCAGGTTCGAATCCTGCCTCGGGCATGGATGTGTGTGATGTCCTTAGGTTAGTTAGGTTTAATTAGTTCTAAGTTCTAGGCGACTGATGACCTCAGAAGTTAAGTCGCGTAGTGCTCAGAGCCATATGTGTGTGTTCCCACATCGCCTCCAAAATCACTGGGGTGATTTCAACCAAACTTAGTGTGCATATACCTTACAGGTAGGCGACATTCATTGTGAGGTTAAGAACTGCTTACCTATGAAAGACAAGAGGTTGGAGGTGGAGGTGTAAAAGCCGTTTGGTCCACAACTCATGAATTCCCAAACTTTATTGATCCAGTATTAGAGAATGAGAGCACTCAGCAACGTGCAACAAACTTTACACATAATTTCAAACCTTTATAACTATGTTTCTCACTGACAACCCATAGAAAATGATGAAAGGAAAAATGTTGTATCGCTTACTGCTTTTCCGCTGTTAATGCAGTAAAAGCACTACTTCTTTACTACTAACTGTATTCGCAACACCTCTTACAGGCAGTCTGCACATATACCACTGAATGTAAGTGCAAAATTATGTCATTTTATGACACATAGTCCAGGAGATATGACTATCCACATAAGCTGCTGAATGAATGTACGTACAAAATTATATTGTTGTATGAGACATAGTTCAGGAGATATGTTCTTGGTTCAGGAGTAATGTCTTTATAAGCACTAAGTACAAGGCCAGACACTCCATGGTATTGGCATCAGTGCACAGCTATAAATAAATACCTGGACATGCTGGGTTTCTCCACTAGAGTGTAACAAAAGAAAAGAAAAGAAAAGGCACCCACTCACCTACAGCTAATTGATGTGTGGTGCATAGAAGCTGTCAGCAGAATACGGTATTTATAATAGCTTTCAAGCTTTTGGTCTTTCCCTAGCAAGAGTACACACACCAACATTCACACACACAACCACACAGAGGCTAGCATTTCTTACCTACACTGTGTGTGAAAAAAAGTAGTGATAATGTGCAGTGTGAAAAGTAGTTTACCAGGGCCCTTTTGATTATTACAGTGTATTTTTAATTAAAATCACATCAGGAAAGTTCATAGCTACCGTCTACATGTTCATTGATATTACAAGTACCACTTTGATTGGTGAATTGTGTGATATCAAGTTACAGTCAATCCTTTTATTATTGTTACTTTTTTAATTGCTGTCCCGGACCACATAATTTTAGTTGATTACTTTAATATTTTATTATAAAATAAGTTAGCATTATTTCAGCCTTTTTTTTTCAAATTTGGTTCTCTTACTATTAGAATTGTACGATTTATGAAGAGGTAAAAGTAATGTGGGTTCTGCAAAATGGTAATTTAGAAGATAGCTTCATTCATAGTTAGTGACCTAATTATCAGTTCCATGGAGAGGAGAACAACTTGACAATGAGATCCAGCATCCAAATCCTGAAATACTCCTAAACCATCATGATACAAAGTTACTGAAGTGTCTAATTAAATATGTTAAAAGTATGTATTAAAATACAAAGTTCATGTATCCTTCAGAATGTGAGTTGTGTATTCTTTTTTGTAAATATACGTATTTCAAGATAAAATGGCAGCCACAAAATTTAAATGCGTATTATCAATGTTACACATGCCACTTTAACAATATAATGAGAAGGAAAGTTGGTACTCACCTTATAGTGGAGATGTTTAGTCACAGTTAGGCACAACAAAAAGACTTTCACAATTAAAGCTTTTGGCCTTTGGCCTTCGTCAACAATACACACACACACACACACACACACACACACACACACACTATTCACGACTTTTACATGACACTTTAGGTACCTCATGTTAATAATGACAGGTACCATAAAGCGGGGTGTCATAACAAATGTAAATGAACATTAATTAATTGTTGATTCATCCATATCTAATTGCCAGTCTAATACAACAATAAAGCATAATTAAAAGTTAACGAACACGTGACTCCATAATTACATAGAGGACAAGGTGATTCATAAGTAGTGTTGTACTATTTATCTACATCTAATAACAAGTAACTGCACACAGTAAACACTGCCTTTTTTCTGACATCAGGGCCATGATGATGATACATGCTCCTCCGCTACACGCCATGTGTGTTCTGATTTGTCTTTCTGAAAAGCTGAGTAGGTATCCTTGTGTAAAATAAAGATGCTGAACTCAGGAAAATGTAAAGAGTTCAGGATTTTTCATCACAAATTTTGAGTGTGCAGTATTTTAGTAATGCGATCCAAGGTAGGAGGAAGGGCAGCATCAGTTGTAAATTGTTAATTTGTTATTGCAGATCAGCTTCAGCTACTGTGTTGCTATCTTCAGCACAGTTATATCCATGTCATGACGACTCATCATAAATATAATAGCATATGGTGCCACTTGATGTTACAGATAACAAACATCAGTTAAACTCCGAGTTTCATTGATGTTTGTCATTTGTAATGTCAAGTGGTACCATGTGCTATTATACAGGATGACTGAGAATTAAGTTTATAGATTTTATGTGTCAAAATAAAATAGAGGTTGAAGTCTATCAGAAAATCTTTATTTGTTTTTGAAATATATAGTTTAGGAATTTGCTTCTTAAAAAATAATGTCATTTAAATACAATCCAGCACTCCTACAGCACTAATTTAAACAATGAACAAAATTTTGCATGACGGCTCACCATGGGCTGGATACCACTTCTCTATAGATATTCTCTTCCAGTTGCTCCAGAGATGTCAGATTTTTGACCTACACTTGAGATTTGACATACCCCTGTAAAAAAAATCCATGGGGCTCAAACCTGGACTGTATGGTGTGGGGGCCAGTATATGTCACCCCTCCTGCAGATCAGTTTGGTGGGGAAAATTTCGAAAACTCACAGTACAGGTGCATTGAACGTGTCTACAGTGGCTCTGTCTTGCTGAAACCATGTTCTTTGGTTACAACCAGGAAAATTTTGCAATTGAGGCACCAAAAAGTCATTTAACATCATCACATAACATTCCAAATTAACTGTAACTGCACTACTATTCTTATCCTCGAAAAAATATGGCCAGTTATTACTCAGGCTGATGTTACAGGCCATACAGTAACTTCTGGTGAATGAAGGGTTTTGTTTCCTTCTGTTTAGGATTTGTTCCACTCCATTAGCAGCAATTTTGCTTATTGCTGTGACCATTCAGGTGAAAATGAGTGTTGTCAGAAAACAGAACGATGTTAAATGAAGGGCACTCAGTCACATCATTAATGAACTAGCCTATGTCTGGTATTCTAGGGCTTTAATTCATGCACGAATTGGATTTTGTAAGGATGCAGTTTAAGGTCTTTTTGCAGAATTCAGTGCAGTGATGACCTATACTCATTTAAAGAACTTGCAGGCTTACAAATGGAGATGTTAGGCTCGTCATGAACCGTCCGATTTACATTCTCCATGGATTTGCCCATTGTGGTGACTTTGGTTGGCTGTATTTCAGTTTGGCCACTGTTGAACCAGTCTCCTTAAATGTTTCGATCCATTTCCAGTTAAGGAGAACTTAGCATAATTTACATTATGCAATCCACAATCACTGTAAAATTTCCTCCGTGCTACAGTTGCTGAATCACCATTTTGGTAAGATTCTCACACACAGAACGAAAAGCCCATGCCCGAGAAATTCTCCATATCGACTGAATTCCTAAAAGTCAAGCACCCTCCTCCCCACTCTCCTCCGATTTGTTGTGCATATGCAGAGAGCTCATCAAATATAAACTCGTTTAAGATGACTTGTATTTACGAGTCATCATGATTTGGATAGAAGTGCGCTGAACATAGCTAGATAGAAGTGCGCTAAACATAGCTACACAATAGCTGAAATCGATCTGCAATAAATAGATCAAAAATTTACGACTGATGTTGCCCTCCCTCCTATCTAGGATATCCTTAATTCGATTGTGGAGCACACTGTTCCTGATGCAAATAAACCTGGTTTTACTAGTATGATTCAGTCTGAAAGTATATTTTATAATGAAAGAGATTTTTATCTTTTAATTTTTACAAACTTACCCTTTCTTAGCAACCTCTTTTCTGTGTTATTTAAGTAATTCTTTACTGTTCAGTACATATTATTTAAGATGTTTGTTTTAACTCTCTTTTTAAACATGTTGGTTTTAATATATTTCATGTCTGTGGCCAGTTTATTGTAGAGCTTGAGTCTGTGCTAGCTTTTTGTTTCATTTTTCTCAGTGCGTATAATTCAAGTTTGGTTCTCGTTCCTCAATCATGACTAGTGCTGTTAGTTCAGTAATTAGTTGCATTTTTCCTAATGTACGTAATGGGTTGGTAGATGTGCCCTGATTGTGCAGTCACAATCCCCAACTCTTTAAAAATATTTGTACTTTGAGGCCAGTTACTGTTCTTAGTTATTATTCATGTGACCCATTTATGTATTTTAAGTCTTGTGGTAGTTTATTTGCACTTGAGCCCAAAAAATTATACCAATAGGTAAGGACTGAGTATACATAAGAATAGTATGTAACTAAGAGACAGTTGCTGTTTTACACTGACGACAGGACTCTTAAGGTCATAACAAGCTGATGACATTCATTTTGCTAGTATCTTTGTGTGCTCATGTATTGTCAACTGACAGTCAACATTCATCCATAAAAATTTTGTGTTTGTTACACATTCTATGGAATTACCATCTACATTTAAAATGGGTTTGCAATAACTCGAGACTTTTGACACTTCCATGCAGAGCGAGTGGAGGGGTGCAGTGTTCCTGTACATGCTGGGAGTGCCACGCATACTTTTGGCACGTAGTCATTAATTTGCCTTCAGTGAAGAAGTGTTAAGTAACTAAAAATTATACCAAAGATGCTACCTACACCAATGAATAATTTATGGTGTAAGAAGCTTGTGTCCAAGAGAGGAATCAAATTTTAGCAATAGCTGCTTTCATCTGCATTTCCACCTCACTAAAACTTTTTATGAATTGTTGCCACCATGGCCCATATAAGTTCTGTGAGATTAAAATTGGTGTGGCATGGAAGAATCCTGAGTACATTATACCGTTTCACTATAGTCAGTTCCCGAGCCTGATAGCATGGGTTTTTTTTGGCTTGTATAGCTTTATAAGTTTGATGTAGTTGACCTTTCTATGCTAGGTTCAGGTTTCTCTGATGATATGTACCTGAAACAAATTATCCACTTTCTTCCATTGCCCATTGCCAAAACTTTTTGTCAACACAGTGGAATGTGATAGTGCATTGTCCATTACTATTGTTGAATTTGGGAGAATATTTTGTAAAATTAAATTAGAAAACCATTCTGTGGAAAAACTGTCATTCTTTTCCTCATCATGGTCCCCTTGCTTTCTGGAATAAAACAGCAATAAACAGTTTGGACTGAAGCCATGATATGAGCCATGTGAAGGATGATTGTATAGCCATTGATTCCTGTCGGTGCTTTCATTGTTCCTTTGGCTGTTTGATTCACCCAGACATTTGTCAACCTTTGAAATGCATTAATCTATGTGTCGTCAAGCCACACAATGTGTTCAAACAAAATGCTCCTCGTAGCTTTCAGATCTGGCTTCTCCATGCCATGATCTCAATTCTCTTGGTGATAAATTTCCGATATAAAAACTTTTGGTGACCAAAACCTAGCTTGTGAAGACATTTTGCAGAGATAACTTACTTCTGATAAATAGCTCCTCTTCTTTGGGGCTAAAAGAAGTGTGTTTAATGTAAGGTACTCCTTGCATTGATAACAGCCATACATGTCTGTATATGGCATCCTGCTACAGTGCAACTGTCTTGTTCCCAAATCTGTTGTGATTTAGTTTTTTGCCACTCTCTCCATGAGAGAATGACTTTGTGATGCCTCATCAACTTCATCTTCCTTTCTGTCCTTATTTTCGGTTCTCAAAACCACAGATTCAAGAATGTTAAGTGCAACGGCTTTTCTGCCCACCACTCTTGAAGCATCTAAAATCAGACCCTCACTATTTGCTATCATACTGAAAGTACTCACACACAAAGCAGCCAAATCTGTCCCTTGTCTGTGTATTTGAATTCTGCTTCCAACAATCAATACTTTTGAAGCCAGTGAAAGTGTTCTTGGATAACTTCTTTTATGGCAAACCTCATATTGGGACATCTCATACTGTTACTAACAAAATGGTAATCCTAAAATATTTGATTCACAATCACAGCAGACAAACACACTCCATTGCTTGGATTACACTTTGTGAGGTTGCTCTTCATTGCTCAGTTTACCGATGATTACTCCTTTTCTTGGCTGTGATGCATTCTTTCATTATTATTATTATTGTTTGAGAATCATTTAGGTGGATTTAATTAAGCACAGTGGATTGAGATGTCACTATGAGTTTATTATATTCTCTGTCAAAAGGTATTACTGAATTATGGTGACAAAATAATCATCCAATTTCAGTTTCATTAATGCTTCAATCTTGGATGATATTCTCTACTTGAGAATCACTGTGCAATATTCTTCTGACATGTAACTGTAAAATTCAGTACACTGCTTTCTTTCAAATTCTTCCTCTGACTGAGTGTTTGGTACTGACCAGATCTATGGACTCCATTTTAACATCTGCCATGCTGTAGTATGCTCAAAAATGAGTAATCATAAACCTCATTGAGTTCAGATATCCATAACTGCATGTTGCCGCTCCTCACAGATGTATTTATTTTTTCTCGTACCTATCGAGATGCAGCAGTGGTGACCTCACAGCTTCACTGCTAGAGCTGAGGAAATGGAAGCAACTGATTTGTGAACCAAATGTTACTGTTTACTGACAGCATGGCAGTAGGGTGGACTATACATGCCGAGCCAGTTATGGTGTGGGAGTAAAGCTGACTCATCATTGGTGTTGTCTTGTTGTCTGGGCAGTGGGCGCCATGGTCTTCCACTAGTCAAAGTGGTCAAAAGTCACATGTTATTTTAATCACACTAAAGTGTGACAGAACTATTTTCCTACTCAGACTGAAATGAATGAAATTAACACTGAACGTGTTATTTCAATAAATGGAAAATGCAAGATGAAATAATGACAATTATTTTATTGCTTATTGACCAGTAGTAAACATTTTTGAAGTTTTAATTTGCTGCCTGTAACAGGAATTCTGATGTTCACTTGCTATGGCAGTATTGCTATCAGTTGTTTTCCTGTGCCCAACATTGTCTGGGAAGTCATTGATGTATAGTATATGAAGAAGAATAATGATCCTAAGATACCATCTTGAAGGAACTCATATAGTAGGGTTGCCATCTTCTGCTGAGTCGGGAGATCATATTGAACACATGTTGTGACTTGTGACCATATTATAATAAACATGCCACAACCACCATTATCATGTGTTTCATCATTCCTCCCCTTTTTCTGCACCCACATCACATTCTGACTGCTTGCAGCGCCATATTTCACCTGGAGGCAGAAAGTTGAACTATTATTTTTTCAGCATTAATGAACATACCTAATGTTTCAGCAGCCTGTGATGTATACAGCCTATACTGTAGCACTCGGAACACTGTCAGTTTCATTATAAGCACCTGGTATTACAACAAAATGCAAAACTTGTACATTCATTTTACATCTGACATGAATGGAGAATTCACTGGATTCATATTGGCAAAGTGTGTCAGTCTATTGTACAACTTTCTTTTTGTGGACAAAGATATTTGTATGCTGCATAGCTTGAATGTGTTGGCTGTTTCTTGTGATAATTTTTGAAAATGCTATGTCTTGGGATCCATTTCCAAAATATGGTGAAGATGAAATTGGAATGTGCAACTGCTAATTTTATCATCACATATATTTTGTTGTGTTCTTTTAATCTCTTTTATTTGCTAGTGTGCCTATTGAAGCTCAAGTGTGTAGCTGACAAAAATAGTGTTATAATAATAAGAAAACTAGTACATTATGCCCAGAAAACAGGACGCCGAGAATGCGGATAGTATGGGCACAAAACAAAAAGAAATGTTTCATAAAAAATTTATCAAATCCAAACTATGTTAGTGTAGGATGTGTGCCAATCATTCTGTAGAGTAAGGGATTTCTCATTTTTGAGGGTTACAACTATGAACAGTGCATTTTTTTATATGAGCCAACACAAAATGAAGCTCTGAACCAACTAAATTACACAGAGTCAATTGATGTCAATTGTCAACAGTCAACATGTGATGCTAGTTGTTTCTTGAACAAAAATAGTTAATGTCAAAGTAACAACAGTTCACTTCCTAGGTGGGTAAAAAGGCTATGTGTTTATTTAGAAAGACAAAAGAAGAAATATCCATGGCTAGCACACATAAATAACAATTTCTTGTACGCAAAATGTGGATGTTCTAACTTACAGTTACAACTGCAGGAACTTTTTTTTGAAATCATTAAGAATGTCAAGAAACCGTTAACTAAAGTCAGTGAAATAGGTAATACGATTTTCACTGAGAGTAGTCTCATGATGGATTGATATGTTACTCTTACATGTTTAGCATTTTTAATGCTCCATAAGTGTTTAAAAATACTTGCAGTAATTACATTCTAAGTTATTAAGACACAATTTTACACTACAGTGATTAACCTAAGTTTTCTAATTACTACATTGTCCACGTCCTTCCATTAATAAAATAACAGCTGCTCAGTGTAAAAATTTGGATTTATCAGTGGAGTCCCATACTGAGTCCCTTTACTTTCTGCCTCCAGGTGAAATATGGCGCTGCAAGCAGTCAGAATGTGGTGTGGGTGCAGAAAAAGGGGAGGAATGATGAAACACATGATAATGGTGGTTGTGGCATGTTTATTATAATATGGTCACAAGTCACAACATGTGTTCAATATGATCTCCCGACTCAGCACCATTTTGTATCTGTAACACGCTGTGACTGACAGTTGTGGAGAAGGCTAACCAAAGACTGTGTTTTATTGGCAGGACACTTAGAAAATGTAACAGACATACTAAGGAGAGTGCCTACACTACACTTGTCCATCGTCTTTTAGAATACTGCTGCACAGTGTGGGATCCTTACCAGATAGGACTGATCGAGTACATCAAAAAAGTTAAAAAAAAGGCAGCATGTTTTGTATTATTGCGAAATATGGGAGAGAGTTCACAGAAATGATACAGGATTTGTGCTGGACATAATTAAAAGAAAGGCGTTTTTCATTGTGACGGAATCTTCTCATGAAATTCCAATCACCAGCTTTCTCCTCTGAATGCGAAAATATTTTGTTGACACTGACCTACATAGGGAGGAATGATCACCACGATAAAATAAGGGAAATCAGAGCTCACACAGAAAGATATAGGTGTTCATTCTTCTCGTGCGCTGTATATGATTGGAATAATAGAGAATTGTGAAGGAGGTTCATGAACCCTCTGCCAGGCACTTAAATGTGATTTGCAGAGTATCCCTGTAGATGTAGATGCTTGCTGCAAACACGGTGTAATCAGAGAGATACGCTGTAGCATGCTATCCTTCAGACCAGCAAGAGTTTGGATACATCCCTTACAGACATTATCTTTTAGATAGCCTCAAAACTAGAAGCCACATGGATTTAGGATGCGGTATCTGGGCGGCCATACATCTTGAAATTGCCTAGAGATGATAAGTTCATTACTGAAGGTTTCTCAGAGCAAATCTTCCACCTGACAAGCAACATGTGATTTTGCTTCATCTTGCTTGAAAAGAATAGTGTGGATACATTTGTATTTTCAAAACTGGGATCGCATGTTGCACAAGGAGGTTCTTATAATATGCAATTATCACTGTACACCCAACAGACCCACAAGGTGTCATCTCCCTGAAGAAAAATGGACCAAGAAGTAGTAGCTGAGTGCGTCATTGTTCCTGCACAAAATGTGGTTGAGAAGTGACCAATATGTTACAGTTCTGTGCATTCACAGCACCATACAGAGAAAAATTTTCCTCAGCTGCCCAAAGAATACTCCATAGCCACATGTCATCCATTTCTGTGCATGTAAAAAAATGAATGGCAAAGTCACAGTGCTACAGCCTATCTTAGGGCTTTATTTGGCACACATTCTGAGTCTTGTTGGGATAACAGTGTAAGATGTGCTGCAGAATCTTTTAAACTGTTGACCAGGGGAGTGACAGTTCCTGTGACACAGCATGAACACTGGCTGCAGAATTTTAGGCATGTATTGCATGGTTGGCTATAGCTACAGCAACTTCAACAACCGCTATGGGAAAGGAGCACCCCATTTCTCAGCTGCACCTTCTAATCATGGTTCTTCAAATGTCTTGATCATATTCTGTAGCCCATTTATTGACATGGGGCCTCTTCACAGCTCTTTCTGTTGGCGATATTCGCACACTGCATCAGTGCTGTTGCTGCCGTTCTGATAAAACAACTTTACCAGTAGTACATGGTCTATCTTTTCAACAGCTATTGTGTTTTGTATGGAAAACTTCAATCTTCTTAACCCTTTACACTAATGGTCATCTCAAAACAGAAATCGCCACACATTGCCAAGTGACAAAACAGCATACTGGCATCAAAACTGGAAACATTTCACATTCTTACTGCTTACAGCACCATATTTTTACCTGGTGGCAGAAAGTGGAACTATTGGTTTTCCCCCCTCCAGCATGCTCACTGAGTGTACTGATTAAAAATGACTATACCTATGACATTTCAGTGTCCTGTAACATATGCAGTCTGCACTACAGCACCTGGAACACCATCATGATACCTGCAACATATCAGTAGCATGGACAAAATTTTCTGTTGTGTGTTTTACGTTATAGAACATAGCAGAATATTTGCTGAAAGCCAATGAATTTCACAACATCTCTGAGTAGCATTTACACGAGTTGCCCTATATGGCTCCATCTAGCATAATGCAAGTTATTCCCTTATGTCTTAACACACATACTGTGCCCTGTCATCCTGTCCCTTCTTTAATTAGTTTTTTTCCATGTATTCTTTTCCTTGCCAATTCTGTGGAGGAGTACCTCATCTCTTGTTGTCCCAGTCTACCTAATTTTCAGCATACTCCTGTAACAGCATGTTCCAAATAGTTTTATTCTCTTCTTTTCTGATTCTTGCACAGTCCATGATTCACTTCCTTACAATATTGTGCTCCAGATATACATTCTTAGAAATTTCCTCCTCAGTTGTAGTGAGGGCTGCTCTCTACACTTGTGCTACTCAACTTCTCACATCCTCATTGCTGCATCCATCATCCAGTATTTTGCTTCCAGGGTAGTAGGATTCTTTTGCTTCATCTACTATGTTATAGCTACTCTCATTTTTGCTATTCCTCATTACTTCCAACCTCTCTCTGTTTGTATTCTGTGGTGTTAGACTGTTCATTTCATTCAGAAGGTCCTGTAATTCTTCCTCACTGAAGATTGCAATATCATTAGCAAGTCTTAAGAGTGATACCCTTTCATCCTGAATGCTAATCCCACTCTTGATCTTTTATTTTATTTTTGTCATTGTCAGTGTATAGATTTGACAGTAGGGAACTAAGACTGCATCTTTGCCTTAAATCTTTTTTGTCTTAAATATTTTTTTTTACTTTGACCACTTCTGTTAATCTTCCATTGTTAGTGTACATCCTTAGTTCTTGTAATACTGTATATTACCTATCTTTCCCTATCAATTATACTTATTTGTCTTAGAATTTCAAACATCTTCTATCATTTCATGTTGCTGAACACATTTTATAGGTGAACAAAGACTAAGAAGATGTCACTATTTTTGTATAAATCTTGCCTTCATTCAACATCAGAACGGTCTCTCTCAAAGCCTAACTCTGATAGTCATCTGACAGATCCCCAGTTTTCTTTTCCATTGTTCTGTCTATCATTCTTGAAAGCAACTTGGACATGTGAGCTGTTAAATTGATTGTGTGGTACTTCTCTCTTGTATCTGCCTTTGCCGTCCGTCTTTGGGATTGTGTGAATGACATCCTTCAGAAAGTCCAGTGTTATGCCTCCCACAATATAACTTCCACACACTTACTTGATTAGTTGTTTAGTAATCACTTCCCCCCATGATTTTAGAAACTCTGAAGGAATATTAGCTTTGCGTTCAGCCTTGTTTGATCACCAGTCTTCCTAATTTTTGTTAAACTCCAATTTTAGTACTGGATCCCTCCTGTCTTCCACATAAACATATATATCTTCTTCTGTCTTCTGTCATGTCACCAGACAATTTCTCCACCTCATAGAGGCCATTAATGTACTCTTTCAACCTATCTGCAGTATTATCTGTATTTAACAGTGGAATTCCTTTCACACTTTTAATGTTGTCACCCATGCTTTTAGTTTCACTGTAAATTATTTTGACTTTTCTGTAAGCTGAATATGGCTTTCTGATGACCATTGTATGTCCAATTTCTTCTCATTTTCCCTACAGTTGTTTCACTTTAGTTTTGCTGCACTTCTTATTGATTTCATTCCTTCATTGACTTCTATCCCTCTGTTCCTTCCTGCTCATGAACATTTTTGTATTATTTGGTTGATTATTTGGAGTATTTCTTCTGTTACACAAGGATTTTTCACTGTTGCCTTGCTTCTGCCTATATTTGTTTGTAGATAGTGTCGGAAGTTCCATGCGGCTTTTCGCTGATGATGCTGTAGTATACAGAGAAGTTGCAGCATTAGAAAATTGTAGCGAAATGCAGGAAGATCTGCAGCGGATAGGCACTTGGTGCAGGGAGTGGCAACTGACCCTTAACATAGACAAATGTAATGTATTGCGAATACATAGAAAGAAGGATCCTTTATTGTATGATTATATGATAGCGGAACAAACACTGGTAGCAGTTACTTCTGTAAAATATCTGGGAGTAGGCGGGTACCAGGTTGAGATTCATTGGGAGAGTGCTTAGAAAATGTAGTCCATCAACAAAGGAAGTGGCTTACAAAACACTCGTTCGACCTATACTTGAGTATTGCTCATCAGTGTGGGATCCGTACCAGATCGGTCTGACGGAGGAGATAGAGAAGATCCAAAGAAGAGCGGCGCGTTTCGTCACAGGGTTATTTGGTAACCGTGATAGCATTACGGAGATGTTTAATAAACTCAAGTGGCAGACTCTGCAAGAGAGGCGCTCTGCATCGCGGTGTAGCTTGCTCGCCAGGTTTCGAGAGGGTGCGTTTCTGGATGAGGTATCGAATATATTGCTTCCCCCTACTTATACCTCCCAAGGAGATCACGAATGTAAAATTAGAGAGATTAGAGCGCGCACGGAGGCTTTCAGACAGTCGTTCTTCCCGCGAACCATACGCGACTGGAACAGGAAAGGGAGGTAATGACAGTGGCACGTAAAGTGCCCTCCGCCACACACCGTTAGGTGGCTTGCGGAGTATCAATGTAGATGTAGATGTAGAACTTCTGTGATTGCCTTTTTTAGGGACATCCGTTTCCCATCAACTGAACTGACTCCCCCCC